>NC_143560.1:91441630-91596413 GCF_054136105.1 Typopeltis vanoorti | reverse complement strand
ATGAAAGGACATTAGTTCATTTTAGTTACAATTTAAATTGTTTCCCACAATTATTTAGTTCAGTGCTTGTTGCAGCTATAATTGCTCTGAAGTGCTAGGTAGAAAATCAGCGAAATATTAGTAATTTTAATAAATGTATTTTTTCCTCTTTTGGTGTTGTTTATACCAAGAAGAGCTATTATGAATAATCAATGACACCTAAGCCTTGCCATATGTGATCAGAAAGAGTCCATGTAAAATGAAGGAGTGATAGGACTAAAGCATACAATCTAGAAGAAGAAGAAAAAGGCATTGTGAAGCAGTATGGGATGGTGGGGGATGAGCCAGTAATCAGTTACATGAGGAATATAAGGAACGAGCTAGGAAAAAAGTGACTCATAGTCGCCTTCCTCGCCTGTCTCCTCCTTGTAGTTATATATGCTTTCCTCACAGAAGCCCGATAGGAAGGGATTCTGTGAGGTTGACTGTCACCCTGGTGATCACCCCATTCACAATAACATCCTATAATGCAGTTATGAAAGATAAGATTTAGTTGTCCTTCAGAAATCAAGAAATTCCTAGATGCCATCTTTTCATTCTAATCTATATGTCCACAATTAAAATCACCTGTAGTTATCATGTGCCTTTTTTTTTTCTACACCAATTTACCTATACATTTCCAGGCCTATAGCAACATTCCATTAAATATATCAGCCTGTAATTCTGCTTGCCACCACCTCAAATTCTCCACCACCGTTTTATTCTGAATCTCCACTTTATACAGGCATAGTTTATATATCATAAATCCTTTTGCTCTGCTTAAATACACTTAATACTTTCATCTATATTACCATCTGTATGTAATCATCAAAACTGAACTTTAATTATACCAACAATTTTCAGGCAGATTAACTCACACAGTGTAACTAATTCGCCTTCTCTTAATTCAGAACCCTGTAGCATTCATAAACACAGTAGCTCATTTCGTGTCTGTAACCAGTCAATGCCATACCAGCTTGCCTTTATTATTATTACTACGTGACACATCGTGGGAGGGCACCCGGCTTGGCTACACACATCTCACCATCTCCCCTATTACTCAATTCTCCATCTACACACAACTACGTTACCACTACCATCAATGCCATCTGCTGCCTCTCACCACCACCACCAACAGTATCTTTTAATTTATTATTTATTTTCTTTACTATTTCCTTGAAGTTGTCCATTGGTTTTTTTCTGCTTACTGTTTTTTTTTTTGTTTTTTTTTGTCTAAAATTTTGTTTCCTCGATTAGTTCTTTTCTTGCTCACTGATTTACTGTGTCTGCTATGTTTACTTATTTCTCTCACTGAAACAAATTTCAGATAAATAGGGTTCTTATACATCAAGATAGTTCATTGTTACAGAAACGGATTACATAGCAGTAACTACCATATTTAACCTCGTGAATACATTGACATTGATGATGTTAAATGTTTATTTGAGATAATGTTTCATAAAGTTTAAATTTTTATGAGCAGAAAGCAAGTTGTTTTCATAGAATTTCCATACTTTTTCTGACTGCAGATCATAGCTAGCTTGGCACATTAATTTTCAATAAGTATGCAGAAAACAATGTAGAGCAAAAACTTTTTGAAGTTCAATCCAATGCCAACTATTGTAGTCAGTTTGAACTTTTCCTTTTTGCAGAGACAGTTGACATACTGAAATTATCTGTCACTCTCAATTCACACATGTAGATGAAACTCTCCTTGTTCAAAATTCAGTTAAACCAAAAAAAAGAAGTAAGAATAGCAGACAGGAAAAGAAAATTTAGCAAAAAAAACCCCTTTTTCTACCCATAAAAATAGTACTAATGAATACCCATAAAAACTAATCATAGCCAACTTGGCATGTTAATTTCCAGTAACCATGCAGAAAACAATGCAAACAGTGCTGATTATTTCTGCGCTTCTACCCAGTCACCTGGTGTGTTACCTACTTTTAGGAATGATGAGAAACTTATAGACAGTCCAGAGAAGAATGACTAAGATAACATCACGATTCTGGAATCTTGGCTAAAAATAATTAGAATTGATCATCCTATATCGCTGCAAGAAGAGAGATTATAGTAGCGAACAAATTAATCCAACCACTCACATTTTAAAGAAAAATTTTAATTTCCCAAGAAAATAAGTACAAAATTAAACTCCAACTTTACCTAATAATTTATACGTGCTCCTCTGTTCCTAATAAGGTCATTAATTCACTTAGGCATGGACTCTTCCAACATAGAACACATTTTTCCTATTTCTGCATCTCGAAACCATACTTTTATAATGGATTGTATTAAGTTATCCTTTGTATCACAATTTAATTTTCCAAGTCTCTTTTTCACCATGGACCACAAATTTTTTATTGGGTTAATGTCAGGAGAGTTACCTGGCTACTGAAGCAATTGGATGTAGTGAATTTTGAGAAACTCTTTCGCTTTTTTTTTTTGAAGTGTGGCATGGAGCAAGATCCTGTTGGAAGATGAGTTCTTTGTCTTTCTAGATCTGCGGGACCACTATTTTCTCCAATATTTTATGTATTCTTCACTTTTCATCATACCATCAACAGGTATAAGTGATCCTGGACCATCATGTGTAAAACAACCCCAGAATTTCTTTTTAGCTGGGTGTTTAGGAGCTTGTTGAAGATAAGCAGGAGAAGTCTTCTCAGCTGCTGATTTGCAAATATAGGGTACACGTTCTCCTTGGACAAAGAAATGGCTCTCATCTGAGAATACGACCTTTTTTTCCACATTTTAGACTGAATTGACTATGTATTTGCATAGTCAGTTCAGTCTAGAGTCTGAATATGACTTCTGCATTACTTCAACCTTAGAATCACCTCTGGGTCTGGCTCCCACTGACGAGACCTCAATAAAGGCCGAAACCGGTCTGGGTAGTGACCCTTCCCATAATGCATAACATTATACATACCAATAAGGATATGTGCTTTGCATTATGGGATACTAAGGCAAGTGATATGATCATTAGCTTCTATATACGAGTTGCCCTGGTCCTGATTATATTTCAGGTGCAAACTTTGTTTGCTTACACTTGGATAAAGGATTAAACCAAGTATACAATTTCTTGGTATTTTTAATTTATAGTGTAACCAAGTGGATAAACTTCCAACAACTCTTCTGTGTCATTTACGTTGGTCACTCATTCTTATCCCCCATTTCCATCTAACCAGGTCATTTGTCAATAATTTCTCCTCCACTGGCTTCATGAAGAAAGAATTCCATAGGATTTTTTTGGATCATGATGCTAGTTGCTTCTTATATTCCTCGTGCAACTGTTTTCCATCTCTTTTTCATCTACAATTCCTGTCTGATTTCATTAGTCATCTGCCTCACACAAAATCATATTTACTTGATTGCTGCTTGATGATGCTCACTTGACTGTCATTGCTGCTGCTGCAGCTGATAGATATTTCTTAATTAGTTCCTATGCACTGCCGATATCTCATCCTTCCAATTTCCGTGGAACCGTCTGAAGCTGATTTTTAAGGTTGTTATAATTGCTTACTTTATAATTCCACAAATTTTTTTCAGCTTGATACTTTTGCATGTCTGTCTATCCTCCAAGTTAAGACTGCATGGTTACTCTCACCAGCCAGGGGCATGGATGACGTCTCAGTTACAGTCAGATGGGCTAAGATCAAATCTAACTCAATTCTTGTGTTAGTCTCCATGCTTCCAAGACGTTTGCTCAAGAATTGCAAAATCACCCATAATGATTACTCACTTTGTTCCTCATGAGACTATTGTCCCAGAAACTTTAATTTCACTGCCCTAACACTCTTACTTGCCCAGAGAACAATAATCTCTCCAGATACCTGCATCCTTCCAAGTTCAGATGCAGTCGGTCACTTGCATATAGTTGCCTTCTATCATTGAATAATGCACTCCAAGCATCCACATATTCCAGATCTCTCTTTTGACACATTCTTGCTATTATGTCATTTGCTATTGCTACTTTTCTCTTCAATTCTGCATTATCACTGTGCTCTCTCTCTCTCACGTTTTTGCTATACACATCTAACATTAACTTCAGATTTCTCACCATGATTCATACCAACTCTCAGGGCATTAATACCAACCATCACTGCCATCTGATCCATATTCTCACCTTGCTTCATTGCTATAGTTGCACTGTTGTTTTTCTAAGGAAGCACTCCTCTAACATTCTGTTTTGCACACTACAATCACTCCAAACATTACTCTCCTCACAGATCCATTTATTCCTTGCTCACCTGCATCTTCACTTTCTCTGACCCTCTCCCTCCTTGTTCTCTCATTTATGTACCTTCTTATCTTTCCTCTTCTATCCCTTGCTCTTGTACTCTCTCACCTTCCTCAGATTTCTCCCTTTTCCCTGGTTCCCCCATTCTCTCTTCACCCATTCTGATAACTTTCTCTCACTTATATTGTTGTTGTTCTTTGACTGGCATAATTAACCACTCAAGTTTCCTAATCTCCTCCTTGATTCTGCTCAATTCAGTCTTCATACCTTTCACTTCCTCTCTCAGGATCTCTCTTTCTAAGAGTTGTATCTTCACTCAGTAATCACTAATACAATTACCACTATCCATCAGAACTGTGAAATTCCAGAGCAGAATTCTTGCCTTCCTCACTCTTGATCATGCTACTCATCTCTCTCTCTCTTTGTGGCACTCACTCATTTCATCATTAGTGATGCACCACTGTTACTAATGAAACCAGAGATATTAATAAGGGAAATGGGGGAGGGACATCCTTCATCAGTCTATTTTGAACATAGAATCTGTTTCTGAACAACAAATTACTGTATTATAGTCAAAGCATTTGACCAAAAAACATCAGATTTAATGGACTGTTATGATTGTTTTTATGAACTACAATGTGAAATTGTTCAGCTGAATTTTCAGTTGTTAGTATTTCCATGATGTTGTACTTTTTGTAAAAATCTAATGAGTGTCTCAAAAATTATAGTGCATTCATAACATATTGATCTGTTTTTTTTTTGGCTTATGTACCCTAGACATAAGCCAAAAAGCCAATTTTGGTTTCATTTAGACCACTACAAATGGTTTGAATGAAACCAAAATTGAAATAATTCAGTATATTTTAAGAGATCCTAAATACCATATTTCATTAAACTCCATTTCATTAGTCACATGTGACTAATATTTGTTACTATTAATATTGTGTCTAAACAAATGCTGATAGAATTATTCAGAACTTTGTGTATATTTTCTACTATGGTATCTTCCTGATAAAGCTGTTAGCTAGTAGAAAGATCTAGAAGTTTAGTTTATTATTATTTATTTTACTATAAAACTTAAAGTAAATCCTGCAACTGTAGTTCCGTTAATGTTAACTGTTGTCCTCATGGTTTGGTTTCAGTATGTTTAGTCTCTGTTGGGAAGAAAGAAATAAGTATGTTATTTTGAGAAGCTTAAATGCAAAACAGTTTCACATTCTGACATTCTTTTTTTAAAAGGAATATAGACAGTCGTATTAGTAACAGAGCAAGTTTATCTCTGTTACTTTTCCAGATTCAAACTACTTGATTAGCACTGTTTAACAGAAGCCAGTAATTTACATAGTACTTTGGCCAAGTCATTTCCTCCAAATATTTGGAATTCCATTGATAACATGCATTTCAAAAAAAAAAAAAAAACTTTTATTAAAGTGCTGCAGGAACCATTTATCAAAAAAAATTTAAATGCCTATATTGGCAATGTGGAGTAAACCATTCCTTGCTTATGGAGAAAGTAGTTGTAAATCTCTTTCTCTGATTACAAACTTAATCATCATCTTGTAGAAATTTCCATTTTTAAGCAAAGGTTTTAGGTTTGCAGTTACTTAACATTCGAAAAGTAGATATCATGGCTGCATATTTATCTCAAAGAAGGAGCTTTAAACACTGGACTAATTACCGCATCCTTCTAATTACCAGCTCATTTCCAAAAAGCAGTATTACTGAACTGGAAAAGTTTGCATAATAATCAAGAATAATATCCTCGAAGCAGATAATGGGAAATGCTACAGTCATCATAAATGACATTGACTATGATGCCAAAATATTATCTATGCTGTCAGACTCTTCCACTCACTTAGAGACAGAATATGTATCATCCTACTTTAAATACAAATATTAACTTCGAAACTCAAATCATATGTCGAATATAAACTTTGTGAAAAACAAACTGCTTCCAGAAAGGATGATCACATATTAACCCAGCTTTTACATTATGTTGAATTCATATGAATTCAACATAAAAACACATATAACATTTATGACGAGTCATAATTGTTATATGTGCTTCTTGAGCATGGAATGGATCATGCTCAAAAAGTCAAACATTCCAAATCAGATACTCTCAGTAATAACTAATCTGTATCAAAACAATCGGCAATAAGAATCGATGAAAAAAGTTACAGAATGGAAACAAATAAACAGAGGAGTCCATTAAGGATGTCAAATATCAACACTCTTATTTCATATATATGTATGTATTCAGATGAAATAGTAAGGAAATGGTAGAAAAATATAAAACTAGCATTTAAACTAGATAATACCCTGTTGTTTGCAGGTGAGCAAATAAACAGCAAGAAGTGCAGGGTTCGAATCCCATCTGGGATGTGAAAATCTGGGCTACTCACCTTCAGTTGAAAAAGCCCTGATAGAAGTGTTCTTCATATCAGGAGAAAAAACCCTGCCACTTCTGCATGCTGGTCTCATGCAGAGGTGGCAGTTTTCCTTCTGGAAATTTAGGTTTATCATCCCATAAAACAGGCAAACCAGCACCAAAGAATGTGCAATTTACAGCTATAGCAGATAATGCAGAGAAGATTAACCAACTTATTGTAAACAGTATCAGATTTCTAAGGAGTCAAGTTGCTTGACCATGATAAGTCATGAGCCTAACATGAAAGGGAAAATTGTAGAAAGTTTTTTTTCACTTGGTTACAAAGTAAATTGTACTTGACAAGAAATTATATTCTTGTTGTAACCAAGTGGAAATAACTTTCTACAGCTATCCCTAATTCAGAGTATTTTAATAATAAAGTGATACACTTTTTACTACTTGTATGTGGAAAAAATATATATAACTTCTGCATTAATTCTACCTTGGTATCTTATTGGGTCTGGGATCCTTCCCATAATGCATAACAATATTCATATCAGAAAGGAAGTATACTTTGCATTATAAGATACTGAGGCAATTGATGTGAAACTAATAGCCTCTATATACAAGTAACCTGGTTGTGAGGTTATTTCATGTGCAGTGTTTGTTTGCTTACACTTAGGTAAAGGATTAAACAAGAATATAATTTAAATTCCTACAAAGGACAGCAGGCTATAGTCTCTAGACAGAAAAGATACTAAAAATAGACTCAATATTAGATAAAATATATGAATATACAGAAAGAAATGGATTGAACATATTGAAAGAATGGACTATTCAGGATTATCCAAAAAGATAATTTGATGCCACTTGGTTAGAGGATGTAGAAGTCGGGGACAATCAAGAAAAAGGTGGAAAGAGGCTACTGAGCCTAAATCTCTGAAAGGAGAGTGAATATAATCTAGGAGTGACAGGATATTGTCACTCCTAGATTATATTGTGTGCCGAAAATGCATCAAGCTCATTGTTACTTTTCATCCAGTAATAGATGACATAAGATCTCCTACCTACCCTCTCTCTCTAAATATGTATCCAAGCTTATCAACATACAAATTCAGTTAATTTTTTAAAGAGAGAGAGATGAGCAGACAACATCCAATTCAGCACATCAGATATTTTAACCAGTTTAGACATGATGTAATTATTCACAAACATTCCAAATGAAGAATCTATCAATATCCTCAAAGATCTTTTTCTTCCTGACACCGAATCATCTTTCCTCACTTGGAAAGTTTTATTTCCAGAAATTATTATTATTATGTGACACCTCCAAGGAGTCCAAACTCTACAACTCTCCATCAGTCCACCAACTACAGCGAACTACGTCAGCACCATCTACTATCCACCACCACTAGTATTTTAATAGACAATCATAAACATCCATGCCCACAGCATGATAAGATCCAGAGGAATTTGTTGATTTCTTTAACAGCTGCCACTCTAAAAATTAAGTTTACTCTGGATATCAAAAAGCATAACAAACTTCCATTTTTATATTTTAGATGTTCTAAAAAAAAAGTTAGGTGAATATTGTTTGTTAGTAGTCTTTAGGGAGATATATATCTTCCCTATATGTGAAAATATATCTCCATGCCCACTCCTTTCATCTTCCTCATCAAAAACTGGAAATTATCACAACGTTAAAGAACTGTTACAAGCATAATCAATGATGAAACAAAAAAAGGAAATACGAACTTAAACTTCTTTTCAATAAATTTCTTTAAAACAGCTACTCAAAAAAGTTACTAAATATGTTCTCTTCAAAACCAACTCATATGATTACAGAAATAAATTATAAAGATATCATTTTCCCCTACATTGGTAGAGTGTCAAAATATGTAGCAAATTTCTAAAAGAAGTCAATATTAGAACTGCTGTATAACCTGTTCATACCCTACAAAATTTTCTGTTTGCCAAAAGACAGTGTGCTTTTTTGAAAAACATCCTGGGATACAAAATTGCAGCATACCTCTGACAAAGCTTATATCAAACAAACTGGAAAAAGGTGTCTGAAATCTGTAAAAAAAAAAAAAAAAAAAAAAAAAAAAAACACTGCGGCAACATTGGGTATAAAAGGAAAGATTAAAATGGCCTCATTGCACATGTTTCCTCTCAGAACATCATGAAATGGATTGATCCCTTCCCTTGATACCTTATCTGGAAGACAATCACTTTTCAATGACTTAAGGAATCCTCAGAGGTGATATACAACAACATGGTACCTTAAACAGGAATAAGGACCTCATACTTCATGACATTTGGATGTCTCTTATACTTTTATGTAATCTGTCAAACCACTAATAGCCATTTAAAAAAAATGAATGCTTCACAAGGGATGCATCAAATTGCCTAAGGGATTTTAGGCAATTTAATGCAGCTGACTTGCCATTCCCCTGCTGCACTCTTCTGAGGACAAGTATTTTTTTGTCTATAGATGTGTATATTGACAGGACCAGCATATCTACTTGCAGGAGGAAAAACTCAAATTTCGGGAGCCCTGCCACTTCCATGTAAAATTGGCTAACTCATCTTCAGTCAAAAAGTCCTGATAACTAGATGAGATTTGAACCCAGATCTTTCCAACCAAAGGGCTTCATCTTTAACTGAGCTACGGAGACTCCATGTAATTGATTACAGATGAAATTTTAGACTGTTGGTGCCACCACTTCCTTTTGGTATGATATACCAAAAGATACAATATGAGATACCCATCACCTCTTTTTACTTAAAATAATTATTTATTGCTGTTTGCAAAACTGCATTTTCTCATGTCAATTGTGTATTGGACTACAGAATTAAAATATCCAGTCATTTTCCTTTTATGCATTTTATAATATGATATGAAATGAAAAATACTTTTTTTTCCATAGTATGTTCACATTCCCTTATGTATTTCATTTCTGAATTTAATTTCATGTCATTTTTTGTGACCAAATATCAGTAGTGTTTTCTTAATATCAAGTTATTTTTATACACTGTGAGTAGATACCACTGTGAAAGCTATTTACCTGAATATGAATAGCATTTCACAAAAGTATCATTTTTTAAATTATTTATCAGTGGGATTTCTTTTTTCTCCTTCTTCCCTTTACACCCACACAAATGAAAAAAAGGAAAGAAAAAACTTTGATGTGCGATTCCTTTTAGAATTTGTAAATTCAATTTCATCTCTTGTATTAATTACTGGATGGAATATTTCCCAAGCTACTTCAGCCACCATTGTACTTTTTCAGCAAATTCCAAATCTAATTTGAAATTTATGTTAATTCAGTTATCAGCAATATATCATATCAATGGATATGATATATTGCTGATACCATTTTATTTTTATCCAACAAATATCCTTTTGATATTTTCAGGGGTAGATATCAATGTCTAGAAAATTTTCTGTAACAAGTCACAACTAACTACAAACACTGGAGGGATTAAATATTGTCTAGGAAAGAAACTTCATTTCTTATATAAGGGAAAGGATAAAAGTAAAATTTTAATGCATGAAATAAGAAGTAATTCTTTAAAAAAATTTATAGGAAAAGAAATAGGCAAACTTCACATTTGAATTAAAAGCAAGAAAGAAACTAATCATAATAAGATTATGTAAATTGAAAGTAGGGACAAATTTGTAATAATTATTGAGGAAAAAAAAATGCTGTCCTTAGGATATAGCTCTTTGCCTCTGCCTAGAACTGGTCTGCACTGGGATATAGCTGCGTTAAAAAAAAAGATATATATATATATATAACTCTCAAATGTCCTTAAAGCCTGCATGGTGGTTGAAACTTTAAAAGGATTACATTAGTTAACCAACCAAAGTTAGTTAAGTGTACCTACATTGTAAAACTGTAAACAATATAAATTACATTCTTTCTCTGCAAAGAAACATTAATATCGACAAATTAATAAATTTTAAAAGTGATGAAAAGTTCATAATGAATACTATGTCTGATGTATTTTAGATGTGTAAATCTTTATAGCATTGTTTTGTACTCTCAGCATTATAATACTGAGTATTTTATAATAATAATGCACATTTTAGACAGCTGTGAATATTTTTGTGTCAAAGATCATATATATATATATATATATATATATCTGAAGAATTAAAACTGTTATAACAATAAGAATATTTTATTTACTTCACTTACAAGCATAACATAAGTCATTAGCAAACAATCTGATAAATTTCTCAGAATTGCATTGCTGTTTAATTTAGAGCTGCATAACATAACATCTACAACATCAATTGCACATAGAAATTAACTTGCATTCTCAGGAACTCACAGAGTAAAGACTAAAATACACTCATTAAAATCTTAAAATTAAAATAAAGCATTTTTTGCTAGTACAATGGCATTAACTTCTTAGAATTTATCTGTTTGTGTTTTCTCTTCAGATTTTGAAATCTGTTAACATGAATAAAATAGAAAATAAACTACATCTGTTTTTTCTGCTTGTGAACTTAAAATTGAAGATGCCACTATAACTGGATGAATTAAGATTATTATATTTATTATCTGTACTAATTATAAAATAGTAGTATAGATTTGTGAAAAGTGCAAAACATACAAATAGATTTTTAGTTAAGGTGCAGCAGTTCTTGAAATACATGGCTTATCAAACATAATTCAAACATATATACATTTCATACTTCTGGTATATTTCAATAATCTGAAAATCATTTTTGAATATACACTCAAAAACAGTTTATTTCAAGGGAAATCATCATTGGTAAATATTCAGAAGAGGAAACTACATTAATTTTCCAGCATAACAATAACTCTGGACTATTATTTTTGATCAGTAGTGCCCAACCTATAGGTTGCAGGTCAGGTTCTTCTGTCCACTAACAGTAAAATGACCTGTTTCTCTAAAATAGAGGGATATGCCACCTCAGTATGCAAAATTGCTGGGTTCAGTGAAAAATGGTATTCTGAGAAAATATTTAAAACAATTAATTTTCACAATAGCTTTATTGGAAACCAAATTCCTCAACACACACACACACAAAAAAAAAAAAAAAAAAAAAAAAAAAAAAAAAAAAAATTGTAATTTAGATTTTGTGAGTTTGCATCTTAAAAAAGTAAAATATATAAAAATTAAATTTCAAAACCAGCTTACAGACAAATGCCTTGGGAGCCTTTAACGAATACCTGTAACAGATTTTCAGCCAATTTTTTTTATGAATTTTGAAAAACTATGTTCAGTGAAACAAGCCAAGGGTTCATATAGAATGCTGTGCATTAATTCCATTAAAACTAAAGATAAATTGAGGATTCTCATTAATTTTATTATTACATAACACCTCCATTGCGGGACTCATTGCGGGAGCACACTCAATGATTCTTTTGTATACAATTACAAACCACATAAGTTTGGCACCACATGATGGTAAATTACTAATATTGCATTATGTAAGATATATACATAATTACAAAATATCTTTTCTCTAAGTATATAATTTAAAATTATCTGATAAGTATTTTGTCCAAATACATTTTCATACATGGCAAACTCTTCATGCTTAATAAATATTCCATATCTGGTCATTTAACTAATTTAACCAGCCATTTTGAAAGTAACTACCAGTATGAATTACTGTGACAGACATAAAGATAACATTATGACATTATTTCAACCAACCTGCAACCAAACATTAAATAATAATGATAACAATAAATAAAATGAAAATATTGCTATATAGGTTATATTAAAAGAAGTACTCACATAGAATTTTAAATCTTTTTTAACCAGAAATGTTAGATACATGGCCCATGATGAGCTTGAGGAAGGTTATGGTCCTCAAGCTACAAAGGGTTGGGCACCATTGATTTAGACTATAACATCAATGAACAAGTTTGGTATTTTCAGTATTTAAAATATAATCTATTTCCAGAATTATCATCATTCTTTTTAAAAATATTTCTGTGATGCTGATAATCAACACACTATATTAACATATGACATTAATAGCAGATATTTATTTGTAATAACAACCTTAAGAGCTGATATGAAATGTTTAGACATTTGTATGTACACCATGTTTATCGCTTTTTCCGTTTTATTATTTTAGAACATAAATGTATGCAATCCATCTTCAGAACAAAGGTAATCCATTCTGCAAACCAAATAAAAGTTTATTTTGTTGACAAAAAATAAGTTAAATGATAAATTTGAGTTTATTACCAAGCAAAAGATGAATTGCACAGACTTATCAAGCAGAGTTCCCACATTATCCATAGCATAATTGTCTTTTTATTATGCATTACCTTCCAAACCCTTGTTAAAATTAACAGAATTCTCATTAAAGTGAAATATCTCAAGTTCTTCAATTTCTATTCTGATATTTTAATTATATTTTCTGAAAACAATTTGGAAAATCTTTTTAATGGGAAGAAAAAGTAAATATTGTAGAAGTTTGTTGCTAGGTTAGAGTATATTATACTTCATAAAAAATTATATTCTTGTTTAATTCTTTACCCAAGTGTAAGCAAAGATACTTCACATACAAATTTTGATTGCTTTTGCTTTGGTAAAGGATTAAGCAGTATATCTAGTCAAGTATAATACACTTTATAGCCAAGCAAAAAAAAACTTTGTACAACTCTCTCTGAATCTGGAGTATTTAAAAATAGTGATGCACCATTTTTACTACATGACTTCTGCATCGATTTAACCTTGGATCTGGGTAGTAACTCTTCCCATAATGTTTATGAATTACAGGATAATGAGGCAACTGATGTTAAGCCTCTATACACAAGTGGTCTACTCATGAAAATATGTCATGCACGAACTTTGTTTGCTTACACTTGGATAAAGCTTTAAACAATATTTAAACACTATATTTTGTCAAGTATAACATAAAAGTAAATAAATGATAACAAGCAGCTTCATAATTTTTTCATGAAAAACAGCTTAAGTAGTTGTATTGCCATAGTTGTTTGCAATCACTTGCATTGAAAATGACTACATGGAACAGAAATTAAAATATGTAACTTAATAATTAACTTTAGTTGCTGACCTGGTTGGCTGAATGGTTAACATACTCGCTGTCCAATTGACAAACAATCAGCCAACCAGGTTAGCAACCAAATTTAATTATTAAATTGCATATTTTCATTTCTGTTTCAAGTAGTCATTTTCAATGCAAGTGATCTGTGGGTTCAAATCTCATCATAGGCATGGATGTTTGCGATTGACTTGAGGTGTGAGATCACCACCCACTTACTGGAAGCCTGAAGTAACTTCAAAAAGTTCCATGTTTGGTCTCTAAAAAAAACACAGTCTGGAAACAAGGTTTCTGAACTGTGGAAAAAATAAATTAAAAATACAATATATATATATATAATTGATAAAAATAGAAAAAAAAAAAATCCTTAATCATGTAGTGCTATCATAGTATCCGGAACACCCGTTGAGGGTACATATCAGGAAATTGGTGATGATGATATTATAACAGCAATTTTTTTTTTATTCTGATATTCTAATGATCCACAGATATTAATAAATCATTTCCTGTTTTCATAATTTTGGCTAAGGACAAAGATAACATTTAACATCGTTTCTGTGTCTCAAGTAATTCAAAGACAATTATTTGAAGAAAAAACATTTTTAGAATAAAAAGTGAAAAATCTCTGATTTAATTTCTCTACCTAAGTAATGTTACCAAAATATAAATTTTGATATAACTTCACTAATTTATATGAAGAAAAATTATCTATAAAAAAACATGATTCAGTCTGTGATGGATATGAAACTACAGGCCTCAAACAAACCATAAGAGAATGTTCAATTCAATATAGTATAGCAGGAAAAATCTTGCATATATGCACTGGTCTAAGCCTACATAAACTTCTACTCAAGAAATAATGACATTGAGATGTGAATGATAGAAAGAAATACCACTTTGCCAGATAAATTATTATTAGTAACCATAATGCTCATGCATTATTAAAGAAAAGAAGCAAGGACTGCTGGTGGGTCAAAAGAGTCTCTAGGACTTACTGAAAATGGATATAGTATCAAGGTAGTCATATAACCAAAAGAATTTTGCCAGAAGAGCTCCTAGTGTCAGCATGATAGCACCAGAAAGATAATAAGCCTTCTTCTGTTCTACGTTAAGGTGGATTGATTCTCCACTTAGGTTTTTAATGCAGATAGCTTACTGATTTTAACAAACATATTGTTTGTGTATGTGTGTTCAGATAATTGGTTTTCCTGCTTGCAGGAAAAATAATCCTACTAGGAGAAATCATCCTTGCTACATCTGTATGAAACCATCTAACTCGTATGTCATCAGCAGAATCTGAATTCAGGTTCACCAAACAAAAGGCAAAGGACTCCATAACTAATTTGCAAGAATTGCTGTGACAAGTTATCAGGGCTCCATATTATAAATTTAGTCCCCAGAAATTGAGGGGAGCTCCAATAGATTGCACTGCAGACTTCATTAAGGAACAGGAAGTATTGATACTAGCAGGAACAGTGCATCTGGAACTGCAAAATTTTTTATAACTGAGCCCTACCTGTATGGAATCAAAAGGCTCATTATGAAAGATTCACACCTAACTGCTAATATCTATACCATACTTTAAATTTGTTCACTCTGTGCATTCACCATCCTGTCTGGTAATACATTCCACTTACTTATTATACTCTGTGCAAAATAATCCTACTCTCACTGCCTTTATTACCACACTCTTATAAAAACCTTCAGGATGGCTACTGTTTTCATTCTCACCCTACTTCTGAAAATGAATCCTATTCTCATAACTTACATACTGCAACCCTGATATTACCTTTATTATCCACCTCTGAATTTTCCTACAGTTTTCTCATCTCAGATGAATCTGCACACAGTAATACAGATACTATCTGACTAAGACTTCAATGATTTCTAGACTTTAATTTTTGTGTACAACAACCCAAAATATGCAACTATAAAAGATCTGCTCACTACCCAGGAAATCACATTCACTGGGATTAATGTCATAGTACTAAAGAAAACTAACCAATTTTCTTCTAACTTTATTTTTCTGAACAAAAATTCTAAAATAAAGAAGCTGTAAGCACTAATTTATCTGAAATTAAATGATTTTAGGCACTGAGTTTGCATGATTATGATACATTTTCATACATTTAATATATATTTTCAACCTGTCAGAAGGTCCTTGCATTCCATGTTCTCTTGGGTGTGCTCTTGCATTTAAAATATCTACCAAAACAACAACTTATATACATTTGAATTTCACAAGCATGTGGTGACATCTATTTTAATTATAACAGAGTGAAACTCAATCACTTCTCTGTCCTAATATGCTATCTGAAGAAAAATATTTGCACTTTTACATACAGCACCTAGTTGATGTCACATGGTTCATGTCTTCTCAGGAATAGTAAAAAGGCAGAAAGTGTGCATGCTGACCACAAGTCATGAAAACTGATGAAATCATCAGAAATAGAGACAGTCAGACCAGTTATCCAATCATGAAGCCCATTGAGTAACAGAATACCATAAGAATAACATGAACAGTTGCCAAGTCAGACATATGAGCAGTTCTGCTGAATGTTTGCATAAAGCCTTGAAGTAGTACAGAAAAGTTTTTATTCACCTACATAAAATAGTTCTAAATTCACATTCACACTGTGTAAATTGAGAACAGAGTAAAACCTAATATTTGTAGATTTTCAACTGATTATCATAAGAGTACTTATTCTTGTAGATAGGCTTATACAATGGTGTGCTGAAATGTCGTGATAATCATAATTGAAGTAGAACCATGTAACTTACACATTATTTTACATATTTCCTACACAGTGTTATACACTTGTTACAATGCTGCTGCATCAATTGCCATCTTCTGAGGGAAAAAAAGTCCATCCCTTATAAATTAAAGATGCCAAGAAATTATATCATTAGTTTAATCCGTTCTCCGAGTGTAAGCAAATAAAGTTTGCATGTGAAGTCACATCACGACTGGGCTACTTGTATATGGAGGCTGATGGCTTCACATCATTTGCCTTAGTATCCCATAATGCAATGCACATATCCTTACAGGCATGTATAATGCTTTGCATTATGGGAGTCAACTACCCAGACCAGTTTCAACCTTTATTGAGGTCTCATCAGTGGGAGCCAGACCCAGAAGTGATACTAACATTGAAGTAATGCAGAAATCATATTTCCATATGCAAGTAGCCAAAAGGTGTCAGTCACACCTTACTACTAAAATACGCTGGATTAGAGATAGATGTTGGAAGTTTTTCCACTTGGTTATACTATAAATTAAAGATACCAAGAAATTACATACTTGTTTTAATCCTTTATTCAAGTGTAAGGAAACAAAGTTTGCTTATGCTTGGATTAAACAATCAAAATTATATTAAATTAATTATTATTATTATTATTCAGGCCTCCATGGAGTTAAAGGACTCATCGTGGGAGGTCCTTTCTAAGAAACAAGTCTATTAAGACTCATCGAGGGAGGTCCCTTCTAGGAAACACAAAGTCTATCATGCCATTCCTTAAATGCGTTGACCGTTCTCGCTCTCACCACTCTATGAGGCAATGCATTCCATGGTTTAACCACCCTCCATGCAAAGAAACCACTCCTCGCCCTCTTTCTCACAGTTTCCTTTCGTAACTTCCAGGGATGGCCCCTTGTCATGACTCCTTCCTACTGTTCAACCAAGTGAAAGAATTCCCCAGTGTCAACCCTGTAACCACCTCTCAACAGTTTAAAAGTCTCAATTATATCACCTCTCCTTCTTCTATCCACCAAACTCTGCAGTCCACTCCCTCAGCCAATCCTCATAACTAACATTGTACAGTCCTGACACCATCTTTGTTATCTGCCTTTGTACCCTTTCCACAGTTAATTTATCCCCTTCCAATCCTGGGGACCAGATCTGAGAACAATAGTCTAAGTGTGGTCTGATCAAAGTCTTATACAACGGAATGATAACCCTTTTATCTCTGCAGGTCAGTGTCCTTCTCATTATTGCAGCAATCCTCTGTGTTACCTTCACTACCTTTGCAACATGTCCCCTAAATTTCAGGTTATATTATATTAAACAGTCACAATTATATTTTTGGTTTAATCTTTAGCCGTTGGACTGATGATCTTGGAATGTATGATTCCCAATTGTAGGGCAGTCTCATGCACTCAAATTTGTTGAGGTTCAGAAAGTTTTTCATGCCTAAGGCAGATTCGAGGAATAGCCTTCCATATTTGTTTTTGCTGCAGTGTAATAGAATGGCCTTCTTCCAGCATATCTTGTGGTGGATGTAGTCCTTGTGTTCAAATATTCTGATATTGGCTGTCCTGCCTGTTTGGTCAAAGGACACTTTACAACTGCAAGGGACCTGGTAGGTCTAAAGGATATGTCCTTTAGACCTACCAGGTCCCTTGCAGTGGATAAGATTTCTTATGGCAATTTCTTATGTGGTCTGTAAGTGGTTATAAGGTCGCATTTCATTAGGATTTTTGTCAATATTTTGACAAAATTCGTGGAATGGCCTTCCATATCTGAAGGAATGTGCCAGAGAGTTGACACCTGCCTTGACATATTTTTTTAATACGAGTCTTGCACTTGGTCAAGTCCCTAAAGAGTGGAAGGAGGGCAAGATTGTGCCACTTCATAAAGGAGGTGATCGAACTCAAGCATCAAACTATAGGCCTATCTGTGTGTCAGGTGTTGTGGTTAAGTTGTTGGAGAAGCTTGTGAGAACTAGGATCCAGAGTTGGGTTGACAACAATGGTATAATCTTTGATGGACAGCATGGATTTGCTAAAGGGAGGTGTGTTTTAGTAATCTACTTACTTATTACAATAAAGTGACTGCTTCCTTGGACAGAGGAGAAGGATACACAGTAATATACTTGGATTTCACAAAAGCTTTTGATAGAGTACCTCATGATAAGTTGACAGTCAAACTAGAGCAGATGGGGTTGGATATTAGATTAGTGCATTGGATTGGAGACTGGCTATCTGATAGGTATCAACAAGTTGTGTATGGGGGTGCAATATCTAGGAAAAGGAAAGTCGCTAGTGGAGTGCCTCAGGGATCTGTTTTAGGGCCATTACTATTTAACTTGTATATTAATGATATTGGTGAAGATTTGGATGGAGATATTCAGTTGTTTGCAGATGATGCAAAGTTGGGACGAACCATAAAGAGTAGTGAAGATGTTGTGGCCTTGCAAGAAAACTTGAATAAATTGAGTGATTGGGCAAGCAAATGGGGATGTGAGTTCAATGTTGCAAAATGTAAGGTTTTAAAATTTGAAAACAAAGATGGGATGCAGAATTTATGCTTGGCGAGAATATATTGGAAGTAGAGGAAATAAGAGATCTGGGAGTGATAGTGGATAAGGATCTAAAATTTAGGGGACACATTGCCAAAATTGTGAAGACAACACAAAGACTTCTGGGAATGATGAGGAGGACACTGACGTGTAGAAGTAGGGAGATTCTTGTTCCATTGTATAAGGCTTTGATTAGGCCACACATGGACTATTGTGCCCAGATTTGGTCACCTGGTTTTCAGAAGGATGAAGAGATGTTGGAAAGGGTCCAAAGGCGACTGACTAAGGTAGTTTCTGACCTCTGGAATGTCGAGTATGAGGAAAGATTGAAAAGATGTAATTTGCAGAGTCTAGTGGAGAGAAGGAAGAGGGGAGATATGATAGAGACCTACAAGTTGGTAAGAGGTTGTTATAGGATCAATGGTGGAGAAGTTCTACAGAGAATAGTGGGAGATCAGGGGAGAACCAGAGGTCATCCCTGGAAACTGTATAAAGAGGGTGTGAGTAGGGGAGTGAGAGGCAGGTTTTTTTCGTGCAGAGTTGTGAATGATTGGAATGCCTTGCCTGAGAGTGTGGTGTCTGCAAGGAGTTTGAATGTGTTTAAGACCCAGTATGATGAGATGTGTGTGAGATAAAAGGACCTCTTAGATGAGTCTTTGACTCCATGAGGTCTTGTTTAATAATAATAATAATAATACTTGTTGTGGTGTAATAGAGTGGCCTGCTTCCAGCATAAGTCATTTAGATTATATTAATATATATTATTTTATATTTGTAGTCTATTTTTTGCCAGCCCACTCCTATATGTTAATACATTCACACAACAATGCACAAAAGTAATTTTTACCAATTTATCTATTTTTCGATAATAAATTTTGAAAAATCAAGCAGGGCTTTATTATATTCACAGTTAATAAAGTGAGGATATTAAATATATTTTAGGAATAAACCTCCAAAGTTAGGAACAGTGATTTTTAATAATTCTGATTTGTGAAATTCAAGTATTGAATTGAAAAAAAAAAAAAAGTCACCATTATATTATTTAATATAATATATCAAAAATTTTATAGAAGTAAGGATTTATAAAAGAAAATAATTATTTTCTTCTTATGAATGACATTAAAAAAAAAAAAAAAACCTGCTCTAGGAACCTGTATATTCTAACAAGCTGTTTGTGATCTGAAGATGCTGGTGTGAAACTTAGAGAAATATCAGCTACTTAATAATATCTTTTTTTTATTTTATTCGTGGTGTTGTTTGATACTATCAAACATAAATGGATAACTTTGGTTTGTTTTTTCAATGTTGAATACCAGCCAAGAAACATTATAAACCTTTAGTATTGATACCATTGATGGGCTAAGGTCAATCAGATAATTCAGAAACAGTGATCAACAGAACAAACATGAATGAATTTTCAAGCCACTCCAGGCTTCCATTAAGCAGGGTGGTGGTCTCACAGCAAGTGGTGAAATTCATCAACCACCTAAAAATGCCTTTCAAATGCACACAAAAGAAAGAAGTTTCCAAAGTGTGCCAACATTTTTATATTCAGAGTATAAATATGAAAGTGACAGAAACAATGACCATCTGTGTAGGTGAAGACAAATGTTCAATAAAGAAATGCTACTTAGAACACTATGCTTGTAGTATGTAAGATTTAAATCCCTTTTTTTTTCTTTTAACTATTTCACTTTCCTTTTCTGTTTTTGATCCTTAACAGATGAAAAAAAATATTGTTGCACAAATTTAGAAATCAGGCAATATTTACTTGAATATAATGGTTTTATACATTCATTATATTTATAGTTTAATTAATGGAAGAAAAGAAGATAAGTAAAAGAAGAAATCACTTAGAAATCATAAATTTCAATCACAACAGGATTCATATCTTGTATATTCATTGTAATGTATTCTTTTATAGGCACTATTCACAATCTAAAAATTCAGGCAACATCAATTCAACAATGCAGCATAGTATACAATAGCATCCTCTATTTCAACTGCTTGTAATATTTTATATCTACTAGCATTGTATACTTTTGCTATGACCACATATTATTTAAAAATTTTGAATTTCATTATTCAACCATATAAAACATCTTCTCATTTTCCACCGTATAGTTTCTTTAATATCAGTAGAAAAACTACTTAATATTTATAAAATTCAACATTCATTACTTATTACTGACACATGGGAATGGCTTTATCTAGCAGTATATATATTCTAAATCATTGGCAGTTACTTAGCATTTTTATACCTGTTTCAAAAACAATAAGCTGAAATACACGGTATGGTAAAAAAAAGTTCCTGAACTGGAGTCAGAATTTGGAGGGTATGGTAAAGAAGTGGCATATTGTGCTTATTCCCATTACCAAGGTACACTTCTGCCAGGCACCGAGATCTTTAGAAGGTGGGGGGGAGAAATTCCAAATGAAACTGACTGTATTTCTCAGGGAGTTACACTGGGAGAAGAGAAGACTGCTTCTTCCATCAGAGCAGACACGACTTTCTTTGCACTACTTAGCGCTGACTGCGGAGAATCCTTTAGACATGAAAGTGGGAAATATAAGAAGGAAAGAGCACTGTGCAAAAGCATTGCCATGCATAATGCTTCTAGCAGAGCATTTGGACACATTTCTTAGTTGCACTAGCTGTTTTGGGAATGAATGCCTTATATACAGTGCCATGGATATCAATAAAGCTATTTCAGTGTAATTTTTCTTTTCAACACCCATGGTGCCACTTCCTGGGAATGACAGCGATTTCCACATAGCAAAATGCTGATTGGTCTAATCAGACAAGTCTGATGTTCTAAAAGGACATAGGATAATTATTTGCAGCTATGAAGGTCTCCACAAAATATCCGATTTTCACGATGCTACACTTCTGTAAGCAGAACAGGGAACCGTGTGCTGTGTAACTGTGACATGTTCAGGTCCTCACTGAGGATAGCAATGCAGCATCCATGGGATAATATCTGCAGTTTGATAGCTCAAGTGTCATGTGTTTGCAAATGATGTGCTATGCCTTACACATTTTCACTTTTGTATATATTATTCTTGGATAACTCCTAAACACATTATCCTTCAATGATCAGTATCCTTTCTGGAACTAATGATTCCACCTGTAATAACCAACATTGCAAGCTATCTAACATGTCAATCTCTGACCCTAAAAGTTCACATAAGCACAATTCAAAAGCATCCCACAAGCACTATACATGAGGTTCAAAGAATGACTCTCAACTAATAACAATATTAGTATGGCTACCATATATGGTTGGCTGCAGCTTGCAGCAGTAATACATCAGAACAGTCAGTCCAGGAACATTTTAATCATACCAAATTTCATATTAATAATCTAAATCAGTGTTTCTCAACTGCTAGAATTAAAGTCCTCTTCTCACACTTAGCTTGAAGTCTAACAAGCTATGTTTATTGCTAAATCTGTCATATTAGCTGAACAAAAGATCCCAATAAAGACAAATGTTTACAATTAAATTTTCATAATTATTCTACTGCTTAAAATAAATAGAACATCAACATTTAATTAATTCTTGTTGTAATCAAATATTAGTATTAGCTCAAACCAAGAAATAATAAGAGACATTTTATTACTGTGATATAAATAAAAATTTGAAATATTGACCAGAATATGTCAGATTTTGAGTTGAGAAACACTGATACAAATATTTTATTATGATAAGCAAGTCCATGCGGATATTTTTTTTTCTTTACTTACAATTTTTAGGAGGTTAAGGTCAACTAGTGCTGAGAACAATAAAATTATTTGTTTCTTGCAGCTGACTTTCATAAATATAATTTATATATGCAGTCATTAAATTAGAATCACATAAATGAAACTTGGATCATAAATTACAGAATTTTTGTGTGATGATTGAATATACCAATTTAATACTGTATTGAGCAATATTTATGACAGGAGCATATTTTAAGAGTAAATAGTAAATCATTCTGAGAAGATGTGATTCAGAGTAGAAAATCCATATATATATATACACATCTTCCTTAAATATTTATATACTTTTAAAATCTCTTCCATAATTACAGACTGTTGAACATTTCAGATTGTCATTAAAAATAACACATCAAGTCTGCAATAGTTTCTTTAAAAAAATGAAAAAATAGAAAAATATATATATATATACACCCAATCCTGTTTTACATGGTTTTGAAATAGCATGGTTGACAAAAATAAAATAATCCTGTTAAGTATGTATGTAATTTTTTGTTCAAATTTAAGTTTATTATTTTCATAACAAAACTTATTATTTTTAATCTGTTATTTTTTAATTAAATCGAAAAAATAAACTTGAATTTTTTTTTTATGTTACGGTAAGTTACAATTTTTGTAACATGATTTATTTAAATAATTGAAAATATTTTCTGCCTTGACGGAAATGATGGATAAAACAACTGAAAAGAATCCAAAATGAAGAACAATTTCTTTAGAAGCAAAAAGAGAAATCTTAGACTGGCTTGTAAAAGGTGAAGAGTCCAGATCTTTTGGCAAAAGTTTTAATTTGAACAAAGCTATGATCCAAACAATTAAAAAAAAATGAAAATTCTATATGACAATCTGTAGCCTCTGGTACAAAATTATGTGCGAGTCTTCTTCATTTATACCAGAGATATAGAAAAAATGAAAAAGACACTGCTAACATGGATTGAAGATCACATCCAAAAAAGCATACTAACAGACACCAATACCATTAAACAGAAGGCTTTAAGAACTTATGAGAAAATAAAAGAACTAGAACCAACAATGTCCTCCTAACTAACTGATGACAAAAAAAAAATAAATAAATTTGCTGCAAGGATTTTTGGAAAGACACACACAATGTCAAAATGAAAGGTGGAATTGCTTCTGAAAATACGATAGCTGCCAAAGAATAACCTTCAAAGATTGCCGAAATAATTGAAGATGGCAGATACACTGCTAATCAAGTTTTTAATGCAGATGAAACTGGCCTTTTTGAAATCCTTTGCATCCTCTTCAAAGGATGCCGAGCAAAACATGCATAGTCAAATCCAAAAAAAGTGCTAGTAGTTTTAAGATGGCTAAAGATTGTATTACGTTTTTATTCTGCAGCAACTTTTGGAGATCATATGATAAAACTTCTCCTAATCAATCAGTCACCTTGCCCATGAGCAATGAAAGGAGTCTATCTGAATAAACTGCCAGTTCACTGAATGGCAAACAAAAAAGCATGGGCTATGACAGCAGTTTTTAGCAAGTCGTTTTACAGTTGCTTTATTCCAGAGGAAAGGTGTTATCTTGAGGACAAGGGCCTGATTTTTAAAGTTCTTCTGACCTGGCCACCCAAATTTGGAACATTCCAATGTAAAAATTGTTTTCTTGCCTTCTAATACCACTTCCCTAATTCACCCATTAGACCAGGAAATAATTGCAACATTCAAGAAGATATCATGTAAGGCAATCATTTCAATTCATTTTGAATAAAATGGATAATGATCAAAACCTTACTGTTATTGACATTTAGAAAATCTTTTCAATCATGAATTGTGTAACAGCTTTGGCCTTATCTGAAATAAGACTGTCAACTTTGAATGCATGTTGGAAAGCCATTTGTCCAGAATGTGTCAAAAGCAGTATTTTTGCTTTTGGAGTTGATGATTTTATGATTGATGATATAAATGAAAGTTCTTAATGAGGAGGAGTTATTAGAAATAACTTCAACTATATCCTCTGCACTGGCTGGTAACCAGTGCAGAGGATATTGTTGAAGTATTTAATAAACAAGAAATTTTTGTTTTAATACTTTACTAAGTATTTCCACAACTAGGCTACTTGTATATAGAAGTTATATACTTGTATATAGAAGGTATGTACTATATGTAATATCTATGTACTATAGAATACATCATAATGAACAACACACTTCCTTTCAGACATGTATATTGCTATGCATTATGAGAAGGGTCACCATCCAGACCAGATTCGTCAGTGAGCACTAGACCGGTGAAGGTGGACCCAAAAGATTTCAGTGATAATTTTGGAGAAGGTGGATCCAAAAGATTTCAGCGATGAGGATGACCCATCATCACTAACTGCTAATTTAATTCTTGAAGGCCTTCAATTGCCAAATAAATTGGAAAATCATTTTCTGATTAATGATCATATAATCGAATGAGCTGTTAAATTCCAATCCGATCTGAAATCTATGGATTGCTACAAGGAGCTATAAAGAACTCTCCAAATTAAGATATCACAATGATCTGTTACTGAATTTACTGTTAAAATAAATCAACCTGTGCCTGAAGTAATGCCTCAAAAGGTTCTGATATAAGAGGAAACCATCAAAATTATCACTGAAATCTTTTGGGTGGACCCAAAAGATTTCAGCAATGAGGATCACCCATCATCACTAACTGCTAATTTAATTCTTGAAGGCCTTCAATTGCCAAATAAATTGGAAAATCATTTTCTGATTAATGATCATATAATCAAATGAGCTGTTAAATTCCAATCAGATCTGAAATCTATGGATTGCTACAAGGAGCTATAAAGAACTCTCCAAATTAAGATATCACAATGATCTATTACTGAATTTACTGTTAAAATAAATCAACCTGTGCCTGAAGCAATGCCTCAAAAGGTTTCTGATATAAGAGGAAACCAGTTGTCAATGAACACAGATGAGGGTGATGTACAAAACATTTCCTCAGATGAAAGTGATTTTGCACCATTTCAGCACAAAAAGGATCGCTTTCTATCAGAAAGCAACTCAGAATAAAAAATTATTAAATGCTATTTTTTTTTTATTTAATTTAATTTTTATTTTTGTTTTATTTTTATTTCTAAAAGATTGAGTTTTTTTTTTTTGTTGTTAAAATACTGAAATAAAAATTGATTTGTATTTTTTTAAAATAAAATATGGATGGATATGCTCAAATAAACAAAATTTGTTTCTTTTACCAAGATTGCTAATGTGGTTTATCCTCATTGCTTTTTTTACACGATATTCTTTGGAACATATATACCGTGGAAAAACAGAATTGGGTGTGTGTGTGTGTGTGTGTGTGTGTGTATTTCTTTTTTTAACAAATATATTATAATGGATCATAAAATTTTAATTCTTACATAATTCCTCTGTATATTTCTCACATAGGTGCATCCAAAAATATCCACCAACTAAGATATTATGATGCCAGTGGGTTCTACAAATGTAATCATAATTTTAATATAATTTTCAACTTATGTTGATAAGTTGGCAATAATAATGGTTTAAATGATAAAATAAAACATCATCAATGTCTCAGCCATGACGATTTCATATTTTTAATCAAAATAAATTGTTCCATTTATGTTGATAAAATGATGACATTTCATAATATGCTTGTATGAAAGGATAGCATATATATTAATATCTCATCACATCAAATTTAGTATTACATTTTTTTTTAAAAAAATTGACAGAATTTTTGATTTATCAGAATTTCAGATAATTTCAGAGACTCACCTTTGCAGTTCCAGTAATGTAGAGAAAAGTAAATATTCACTAGCCAAAATTAGACACATTTTTCTCCTGAATTCTAAACTAGAAATATGAATGGATATATGAAATGCATATATATTTTTTTAAATTTATGGTGATCCCAAACACAAAAGGTTGTCAAACCTGTAATACATTCATGCTATTTGTATTATTATTAGTGTGATGATGATGATGATTAGACCTCTGTGGAGTCGGCAGGTTTTCATTGTAGGTCTCAGCTAACCAGTATCATTATATGTCATTATTGTACCTTAAGCTCATCCAAGCTTCAGATTCACAGTCAAGTCTTGATCATTGCATTAGAGGATGTTATTATGAATGAGGTATTGAATCTGCCACTAGTTGCAAAGCGATCATAAGTAACTGATGGGTGATAGCTAGGAGGAACTCTTAATAAAAGCATATATGTAACACTATAAGGTAAATGATTATGAAGAAATCTGAGAAACAACCTGAAGTAATAGCATGAAATGAATTAAGTGGATAAGAGCTCAGTGTAGTTTAGACTGTGGTTAAGAAAGATTTAACAGCATCAATGTCTGAATGTATTCCAAAGATCAGGTGGTTGAATAAGGCTGGTGTAAAATGGATGAATGGTGAGATTAAAGCATGTACTCCAGAAGGTAAAGGCAATAATCAGTTATGTGAGGAGGGGAGGGTATATGGCAGGGGAGAAATGGGATTTAGTTGGTAAGAAAAGCAAAAATGTATATGAGAGCACTTAGCCAATATGATCAAGAAAAATTCTAGAAAATTATTTTGATGTCTGTCCATTACAAGGATAACACGATGATGATGGTGATTGGCTGGTAACCAGTGCAGAGGATATAGTTGAAGTATTTAATAAACAAGAAATTTTTGTTTTAATACTTTACTAAGTATTTCCACAACTAGGCTACTTGTATAAAGAATACTATAGAATACACCATAATGAACAACATACTTCCTTTCAGATGTATATTGCTATGCATTATGAGAAGAGTCACCACCCAGACCAAATTCGTCAGTGAGCACTAGACCCGTGAGGATACTGAAAGCAAAATCTATGTAGATATCTTATTTTTCCATATACAACTAGCAAAATGGTGTATCACCATATTATTAAAATACTCTAGATCAGAGATAGCTGTAGAAAGATTCCCCCCCCCCCCCCATGGGTAGAAAATGAATTATAAAGATAAGAAACTTGAGTTAATCCTTTACTTAAGTAAGCAAACAAAATTTTGTGAGTGAAGTATGGAATACTGAGGCCAAACAATGTGAAGTCCACAGCCTCTATATAGGCTAATTGTATATAGAGGATATTTCATGAAGATATTTTACCAGAAACTTTTGTTTGTTTGCCTGTGGGTAAAGGACATTATGTTGGAGGTTTAATGGATTTTTTACAACACTCAAAAAGAATTAAAATAGAATTTAATAGAATTTTCAGAAAATAAAAAACAAACACGTCAAGAAATACAACAACCTGGTTAAAGACAAACCACAACCACAAATTCAACCACTCCAGACAGTAATAAACCTCTCGTCCAAAAGGCTCAACGATGATGCTGTCAGCGCCCTTTGCCTCGGCCGTAATTTTGCCGTTGCCCCGAAAGAAGTGCCAGTGCTCGATGTAATGGTTAACGTTGAACGGGGGATCAGTCGCTTACCGTCGGAGGTAGCCAACAACATCAGACTCGACGTAGCCAACATCCTCGTTCACTCTTCGCCTCCAAAAAGTAACTTATCTTATTCCCAACGCATGGCTCTCCAGAAACTACGCAAAGAAAAAAGTATCGTCATCACCAGAGCGGATAAAGGTAATGCCACAGTTGTCCTTAATACCAGCGAATACAATCGTAAAATGAACATTATCCTCCTCGATCGTGCTACCTACATCCCGCTAGAACACGACCCCACAAAAACGCAAGTGAAGAAATTAAAAATCTTACTTAAAAAAGTAACCTCCTGGCCCCCCGACGTCACGAAAAAACTTAAACCTTTCCGCTCCGAATATACGGTTTACCAAAAATCCACAAACCTAATTCCCCACTCAGGCCTATAGAAGATGCCACCAATGCACCTTGTTACAGACTGTCTAAACAGCTGGCCAACTCTCTGTCCCCCCTCACCAGAAATTTAGCTTCCTATATAAAAAACTCGACCCACTTTAAAGCCCTCACAGAAAATTTAACCTTGAATAATACAGACATATTAGTAAGCTTTGATATTTCCTCCTTGTTTACCAATATTCCCTTAACTGACACTTTATCTCTCTTAAAAAACGTTTTTCCCTCTGACATCTTAGATCTCTTTTCCTTCGCCATCAACTCTGGGTATTTCGCTTGGAATAACAAAATCTACAAGCAGACAGAGGGAACCGCCATGGGCTCACCCCCCCCCTTGCCAATTTCTATATGGAAGATTTCGAAAAACGAGCCATAGACTCAGCCCCACTCAAACCTTCTATCTGGCTAAGATATGTAGATGATGTGTTCTCTATTTGGCCTCATGGCCCAGACACGTTAGACTCCTTCCTCGGTCATCCAATAGCCTACATCCAAGAATCCAGTTTACTATGGAAAAGGAAAAGAACAATTGTTTACCCTTCCTAGACACCTTAGTCACGTGCCTGCCTAATGATACACTTGCCTTCACTGTATACAGAAAACCCACACACACAGGCAGATACATTCACAAACTCTCCCACCACCACCCCTCACAACAATATGGCATCATTAAAACCCTTACCAAGAGAGCCCACAATCTTTGTTCCAGTGGAACCGTCCTCACTACTGAGCTTAACCACATACACAGAACTTTCCTCTCCAATGGCTACAGCGAACACAGCATCAAAAAAATAATCAATTCCTCCCCCATTCCCCGTCCCTCTCGTCAACAAGAATTTAAAAATGCCATCACCATACCCTACATCTGTGGCACTTCGGAAAAAATAGCCAAGATACTAAAAAAGTATAACCTACACACAGCATATAAGCCTTACCGCAAACTGGCTACCCTTATCCGTTCTACGAAAGATCAGCTCCCTCCTCTCTCTCTGCCTGGAGTTTACAAAGTTCCCTGTTCCTGTAAGCTGGCGTACATTGGACAGACAGGCAGATCAGCATCCATCCGCCTGGAGGAACACAAGTCTTACATTGTTAAACACAACTATGGCCATTCAGGCTTGGCTGACCATGTTTTGGACACCACCCACAGAGTATCATGGAAGAAAACCACCATGCTCCACCACAGCAAATTCAAGAGAGACTTTTCTTAGAAGCAGCAGCAGCTCTCAGAAACCAACCAAATCTTAACAAATACAGTTGCATTAAGCTTCCGAAGATTTGGGAAACAGTCATCACCAGAGGTCCCACCTTACATTCCAGGCCACCTACTACTGCCCTTAGAGGGCGCTCCACCTAGATAGGACTTTATTGTCACCCACATGGTTGGGCTTAGTATTGTAAGTTTTTTTGTACATGTTACATTAATTGTCTTTGTAATCCCCGTAGATGTCCTAGTGACTAGGACGAAATATAGGAAGTATTAAATTCTATTTTAATTCTTTTTGAGTGTTGTAAAAAATCCATTAAACCTCCAACATAATGTCCTCACAGCACTTAAGCCTCTACACAAGAGTGGGTAAAGGATTAAAACAAGAATATAATATTTTCTCTTTTATAACACTCTAACAAAGTGATAAAACTTTTACAACTATTTCTGATCCAAAGTATTCTAATAATATGGTAATACATCATTTTGCTACTTGTTTATGAAAAATATCTGATTGCATGGAATACTCAGCAGTGGACTCTGTAATAATAATAATAATAATAATAATTATTATTATTATTATTATTATTATTATTACTCAAGACTGCATGGAGTCAAAGACTCATCTAGGAGGTCCATTTATCAAACACACAGCTCATCATACCATGCTTTAAACACACTCAAATTCTCAGCAGACACCACACTCAGGCAAGGCATTCCAATCATTCACAACTCTGCATGAAAAAAACTGCTTCTCACTCCCCTACTCACACCCTCTTTATGTAGTTTCCAGGGATGACCTCTGGTTCTTCCCTGATCTCCCACTATTTTCTGTAGAACCTCTCCAGCATTAATCCTATAACAATCCCTTGTAGGTCTCTATCATATCTCCCCTCTTCCCCCCTATCCACCAGACTCTGCAAGTTGCATCTTCTCAATCTTTCCTCATACTCGACATTCCAGAGGTTAGAAACTACCTTAGTCTGTCACCTCTGGACCCTTTCCAACATCTCTTCATCCGTCTGAAAACCAGGTGACCAAATCTGGGCACAACAGTCCACGTGTGTGTAGCCTAATCAAAGCCTCCATCTTCGACAATATATCCTCATCAAGCATAAATTCTGCATCCCATTTTTGTTTTCCAAATTTTAAAACCTTACAATTTGCAACATTGAACTCGCATCCCCATTCTCGTGCCCAATCACTCAATATATTCAAGTCTTCTTGTAAGGTCACAACATCTTCTCTACTCTTCATGGTTCGTTCCAACTTTGCATCATCTGTAGACAACTGAATATCTCCATCCAAATCTTCACCAATATCATTAATATGCAAGTGATACAGCAATGGCCCTAAAATAGACTCCTGAGGCACACCACAAGTAACTTTCCTGTTCCTGGATATTGCCCCCCCATACACAACTTGTTGATACCTATCAGATAGTCAGTCTCCAATCCACCAAGCTAATATCCAGCCCCATCCACTCCAGTTTGACTATCAACTTATCATGTGGTAATCTATCAAAAGCCTTTGCAAAATCTAAGTATATTATTGTGTATCCTTCTCCTCTGTCCATGGAAGCAGTCACCTTATTGTAATAAGTAAGTAGATTACTAAAAACATGACCTCCCTTTAGTAAATTAATGCTGTCCATGAAAGATAATACCATTGTTGTCAGCCCAATTCTTGTGAGCTAGTTCTCACAAGCTTCTCCAACAACTTAACTACAACACCTGACACACAGCAATACAGAAGTCCGATATTTTTCATAAATAAGTAGCAAAACAAGGTATCACCATATTATTAGAATACTTTGGATCAGAAATAGTTATAAAAGTTTTATCACTTTTTTAGAAAGTTATAAAAGAGAAAATATTATATTTTCTCTGTTAAAAGTATATGTACAAGTAACTTTGAAGATACTTCATGCACAAACTTTTGTCCTCACCTGGCTAAAGAATTAAAGCACAAATATAATTCTTGTTTCCTGTTGTGTTGCTATCTTCTCACAATTCCAGCTCCAAATTTTGGATCCTCAGCCACTACCTACCTACCCCAGGTCCTTATATCCTGCAATACATTCCACTAATTGCATGCTTCACATCTAATTCTTGCCCTCTTAGAGTGATCTTTAGATCACTTCAAGTTTTTCATAATCCTGTGTACTCTTTATAAAACATTGAAACCAGTCTGCATAGTGATCCTTCCCGTAATGCATAGTAATATACAACTCTGAAAGAAGATGTACTGTGCATTATATGATAATGATGCAACTGATGTGACATCAGCAGTCTCTATATACAAGTAGCCTGTGAAGATACTTCATGCACAAACTTTTATTTCTTCACTCTTGGCTAAAGAATTATAGCAAAAATATAATTTCTGTTGGCTGTTATGTTGCCTTGTTCTCACAATTCTAGCTCTAAATTTTGGAGCCTCATCCACTAGTACCTACCTATCCCAGGTCCATATCTCCTGCAATACATTTCACCAGTTGCATGCTTTGCATCTAATTCTTGCTCTCTGGATTCACCACGATATTTCTTCCTTGTAAATGTCATATGGTTTAAATGAACTTTGAGTCAATAGAGCAACAAGACTACACATATCACTGCATATTTTCAAGGAAATATTAAAGGAATTAGCAAAGTTTTGACATATTTGTTTTAAAGAGATTTACAACAGGAAGAATCCCAAAGGAATGGAAGATAAAATTGTTTCATTTCACAAGTGAGAAGAATGTAGCTGGAGCTGCAGTTAAAAAGTTTGAGAGGTTGGTGATGGAAAGCATCTAGTATTGGACTGATAATAGTGGGATTTTCTTTGAGAGTCAGCATAGATCTGCTAAAGGGAGGACATCTTTTAATCTACTACTTACTGCAATAAGATGGCACGTGTACTGGACAAAGGAGATGATTATACAGTGGTATATTTAGATTTTACAAGGATCTTTGATAAATTGCTAAATGATAAGTTGGTATTTAAACTGGGATAGTAAGGGGTTGGATTATATTTTTGTGAGCTGGATTAGAGATAGCTGTCTGATAAGAAATCAGTGTTGTATACGTGAAAGTATCCTTGAGTGGAAAATCACTTGGTTTGCTGCGGGGGGGGGGGGGGGTATCATTGTCTGATTCCTATCAATCAGTATGCAAAACATAACCCCAAGCCTCAACATGTATCAATTTACCAAAAATCTGGAGGATGGTCATTTTAAGATCATTTACTTGTCAACCTCTCTCTGCATCCAAAACTAAATGGTGCCACTTAGGATTTAGGTCTTTGTGTTGTCCATTACAGTTTTAAACTGTTCCCACTATTAAATAATTATTGCTGTTTTGCATACTGTAACAAACCATTTGTGCTCTGAAGATGCTGTACAATAAAACCAGCAAAATATCAGCAATAAAGTAAATAAATATTATATTTATTTTCTTATTGGTGCCTTGTGTTTTGAATTAAACCGTTATGTAAAACTAGCATAAACGGCCAACACATAAGCCTTTTTACACAAAGAACAGATTACAGTAATAGTGAGAGGGTACTGACAAGTAGAAATAGAGGTCATAGTTCTATTATACGAACTCTTGATATGGATTAATATATGCAGATTTGATCACCTGGTATTTACATGAATTAAGATATTTTGGAAAGAATCCAGAAAAGAGTTGCTAAGGTAAGAGAAAAGTTTAATCCAATAGTCCAGAGAATAATCGTCTCTGGAATATTGAGCATGAAGATGGATTAAGGAAATTCCATTTGCAGAGCTGGCAAATAGGAGGATGAAGGATGATATGATTTTGAGGGTTCATAAACAACTGGGCAACAGGACACATGGGTAACAGTCAGCTATAGATACCCCCTCCTCTTCCAGTATATCTCCTATCATTTGCTGACCAGCTTTTAAGGCTCAAAAACCAACAAATTCACTGTTGGATCTAACAAAGGAACACTTGGTCCGAAGAACTGTACCAGCTGATGGCCCAAGGTCATCAGAACTTCTTAAAGACAAACCACACATGACCAACACTACAATTCAAAGATAGTGGTCAGATTCTGCTCTACATAAAACATTTGGAGTACAATTTTGTTTCATCTGCACAAAACAAGGTTCATTTCATTTTATGTGTTATTAATACTTTTTAAATTTGGCCCTAACCTAGGCATTTTACAAGTATATAGTCTTCTTTTAATCATATAATATTTTATTTTGTATGTGAGAAAGTCTTCTTAAACTTGAAAATTTTATAATTATTTTATCCTTCTTCATCAGAAGAATTTTATTTTATCAAGTCTTTTGAAACTCAGACCTTACATAGACAGTTTATAGTTGTTTTATGTTTTTTATCATATTTTATTTATGTGTAAGAAAATCTATTTATACTTTGACTTAACCAGGTTGTCATCCAGTAAACTGGATGTCCACATGTACTGTTGCCTAGTTGTCTATCACCTATGTGTCCTGTCTCCCAGTTATATGTCAGCCAGTTGCCTAGTTGTCCAATTGTCACTGAACCATGATTAAACATATAAGTTGGTGAAGACTTTGTACCAGATCAATGCAGAAGAGAAATTTCATAGAGTAGAGGACGACAGAGCAATAAAACAAAGAGCCATCTCTGGAAACTGTATAAAGAAGGTGGGAGAAAGAAAGTAAGGAGTAGATTATTTAAATAGAGAGTGGCTGGTGAGTGGAATGCATTACCTGGGGGAATGACAAATGTGGAAACTGAAAATTTTCATGGTTTATGAGCACTGTGCATTACAGTGAGGAACCTCCTAATACTTCTTTGACTACAGAGGTCTGATGATAATACTTTTAAAAATGCACACTTAACCACCACTCTCCATGTAAAAAAATCATACCTTCTCATTCTTCTACTAATTATCTGCTAAAGCCTCCCCCCCTCACCAACTTACAAGTCTATGACTATCTGCTAAGCTGTAATATTTATGTTTACTTGACTACTTCCTATAATTTACACACAGTTATCTAAGTGTAGACTGATTAAGGATCTATGCAGTGATCTTAATCCCTTCTTAACCCTACTTGCTAGTGTTCTCCTTATCATAATAATAATAATACACTATGTGGTCTTCACAGTTTTTGCAGTGTGTTTCTTGAGCTTCATCTATCAATAATAACCCAAAGTTCCAGAATCTCATTTACCTTCTAGACCACAGATCTATCAATACAGTATACAACATTATTACACTTCTATACTTCAAAATGAAAAATAACTGCATTTAGGAACATTAAATTGATACCTCCACTTATATGTGATAACTCCAGTTTATTTAAATCTTAAGGGGCTTGATGGTGTCACTGATTATAACTCTCCATAGTGTTGCATATTTCAAAATTTTAAAATATGGATGACTGAAAACATATCTTTTCAGTCATCCATATTTGTTAATAAATATGGAATATTTATTAACAAATAGCAACAACCAGTAATAATAAATCCACAACTATAGAAGGAAATGGAAACAACATATTGGAAGCATGGACAATAGTAGAATCATCAAACAAATCCTTGAATACAAACCTGTGGGGAAGAGATCAGTTGGAAGACAATATAAAAGATGGAATGAGACCGTAACAGGTCCTAAGACCTAATACAAGATAGGAAGATGATGATGATGAACAGTTCAGTTGGGAATATTATGATTTTAAGTACTGTGGATTTAGATGAAAAATAAAGTAGCCTGATTACCCAACCTTATTAGATTTTAATGTTTTTCTATATATTGTATTTACTCAAATATAATTCATAACTCACCCTCACGTATATCTCACACCTCGGATTTTACTTTACGAAAAAAGAAATTTAAAACGTTTCGCACTTACCTCACACACAAAAGCATTTAAAACTTTAAGAAATAGGTAGTGAATGTTGTTATGGCAGAAATAGTAAAAAACTTTTGGATGTGAAGACCGATGTGGCCATTATTCCTGGTGGTCTTACACCTTGTCTACAGCCCTTGAATGTATTGGTCAACAAACCATTCAAAGACTATGTACGAAAATTCTACACGGAGTGGATGGCAGCTGGCGGCTATGACATGACTCCAGCAGGGAAGATTAAGAGACCATCATTGGAACTGTTGTGCAACTGGATTTTGAGAGCTTGGGACATGATTTCACTGAAATAATTGCCAAGAATTTTTTAAAAACCAGCATCTCTAATGCACTGAATGGGAACGAAGATGATGCTAGGTGGGTAGATATTGACAATGCACACGAGGAAACTGCTCTCGAGACCAGAAGTAGCGATAGCAAATAGGAGGATTCTTGGTAAGTCATATCCATTTTCAGTGTTTTAAATCATGGTGATCTTATGATAAAAGGACAAGCAATAATGAAACTGTTTGTTTTCATTTAATTACAGAGGCATTGTCGCTAAAGATTGAAATATATTACATGATGAAGGTGAGCAGCTGATCGCATAAATAACGATAATTAAAATGCATTCATTTTATAAATAATGTGAGCAATTTATTTATTCGTTTGTATGGGGTTTTCCCCTCTTTCTCACCCGTCCATTAGGATGGATTGAGCCCACTTAATGAAGGATTAAGTATATGTATTTTATGACTAAATTCGTGTGTGCGTGTGTTCACAGAGCCAGTGTGCCTGTTCTAAGGAACAAAACACCCAAGTTTCCAGCTGAAAAAAACCTCTACCTCCGTAAGAGACCGGTTAATTCACCCTTAGTTGAAAGATAAAGGTTCCTCACATCTTGGACAGGAATCGAATCCAGGTCTTTCTGACCAAAGGGCTTCATCTATACCAGGCCTGCACAACATAAGGCAGGCAGGCCGCATACAGCCCGTAATGCTATTTATTTTGGCCCATCTGCCTGATTAAATTATTTAATCATATGGGGGAATATGAAATTAGACAATTTTTTCCTAGCGTTGAATTAAATTTTTACTAAGACTGCATGTTTACGTTCATGTGATTAATGTCCCAATCATGTTTCTTTCAACTAGACAATAAATTGCATTTGGAGTTATTCCCACTGTCGTATTTAATAATAAATTATTACAATCGCTTCGCTTCGAGGTTTTGTTAGCACTAGTGTCGCTATGGGGAAATTCACAGATAACGACTTGATGTCTATGAACGAGAACGAATCATATTACACAAAGTTGTAATACCTGTCAAACTCCAGATGGAAGTTATTGATCTCCAGTGTTCTGAAAACTATCGGGTCAAATATAGGGATTTTACAAGAGTTTTATTCTATTCTAGATCAGGATAAATTTAAAATTTGTTGGATACTGCCTACCAGGTATTTTGTATGTTTGGGAGCACATATACTTGTGAACAAACATTTTCGGTCATGAACTTGAACAAAACCAAACAGTGTTCATCTTTAAGTGATATCAGTTTAGAGGCCATATTAAGAACGGCCACTTCAAACATGACACCAAAATTTGATAAAATAGTGGCAACAAAGAAATGCAATGTGTCACATTGTGACATGTAGAATGTCACAATGTGACATTCAGTCACTGATATTTCACTGAGAATAAGAGTGATATTCTCACTGAAATTATCAGTAAACTGTGTTTATGTTTAAGTGGTTTTTATTAAGAAATTTTGCAGCTATATCTGTTTGTAAATAATTTTGATTATAATTTTAATTGTAACTCTAAAAAATTGAAATATGCATATTAATTAGTATTTACTGTAGACCTACTAACAAATTTACTTAAGTTTAACTGCAGTGGACTAGTCTAAGATTCTACGTCCGAAGTGATCTGGCCCTTGGTCAGATGGTCCAAGTTGGGTTTGGCCCTCAAAGACAATCAAGTTGTGCAGGCCTGATCTATACTAACTGAGCTGCTGACACTCTAATGTTTCACATTAAAAAAAATCCAACTTTGCAAAAGTTTTAATACGTTTTAGTACTTTGGACTCGAAATGAGACTTCATGAACATCTCTATTACAATAACACTGGAATATCTTATCATGAATGGAATCCTATCTCTGTTTGGCAGCACTTTCATATGTTGTGATATTACTTTTGTTCCTACATAAATATTATTCATCCGTGATACTAATGTATGATAGTTTAAAATGAAAATCACTCTCTCACTCACTTTCTTTCATGGTCTGCCTCCTTTCTTGTGTGTGTGTGTGTGAGAGAGAGAGAGAGGGGGGGAGAGAGAGAGCAACCTTTTGTGGGTGGGATATACATAAAAAAAATAAATTCTAAAAACCCATTATGTAAATTAAAAGACATAGTTCACTAGTAACCTTCAAAGGTAAATCAAGTTTTTAGTATAGTATAGAACTGTGACATCAAGAGATCCTGCTTTCTGAGCATCAGTCTTATTGTTTTTTTTTTTCTCTTCCATTCAGGAAAACAAGGAATTCAGTCATATGGAAACATTGATGCTACTGAACATTGTATTAAGAATAATAAAACTAATAATAATTTAAAAGCCAAATTCAATGAATAAAAAAAAAATACTTTTTTTAAGGGTACTCCAGTTAAATCTGAGAATCTGAACACAAGACCTATATATATGTGAGAACATAAATTAGACATACCATGACAAAAAAAACGTTTCTCATTGAAAGTAATTATATATATATATATATATATATATATATATATATATATATATATATATATATATATATATATATATATATATATATATATATATATATATATATATATATATATATATATATATATATATATGTGTGTGTGTGTGTGTGTGTGTGTGTGTGTGTATATATACATACACACATACATAAATTAAATTAACATTGGTACTAGTACCATTTTGCAAAATTTAAATGAATAAACAACACCAGACTAATAGTATTTGATCTAAGTAGGAAACTGCAAACATCACACAGGGGGTTCTACAGAACAATTTACTAGAACAAGTAACCAGTGATAATGTATAAATTTCTACAACAATAGTGAGTTTTCCTCATCCACAAATTAAAGCAGAATAATATGACTCATTTGAACTATATCTAAATTGCAGCTCTTTTAAAAGTGTTCATGATTTCATTAGGAATAAATATATCATTATTACATCAAAATTCCAAGCATCAGTATATATTGTACTTGAATAATTAAATAGTACTAATAGAATACAAGGAATATTGAAAGAAGAAAATTTTTTAAATTCTATAAATACCGCACAACACAAATTGAACTGTTCAAAGTGAAATCACAGTTCATAAGTTCTCTAGAATAAAAATACTACATTCAACTCATGATGCTACAGAAGATCGAATGAGCTATCATTTAGTGTAGTGGAGTGTAAAAATTATTCTTAAATTGTGTACTTCCACACAGTGGATACAGTATAGGTTTATAGCATTAGTCACAAATGAAATTTCAAGAAATACAAACATTGTGTTATATTTAGGTTGGTACTTAATTTCCCACAAGTTCACTAGCTCTATAAGTTTATGTTAGTTTCTTAAATGAAACTACAGAAATTCTGCATCTGTTATTAATTCTGCAACATGAATAATTTTTGTTTTTATTTAGCAATATAATAACTAGCAAAACCTCATTAATACAGCTTTCTCCTATATAAGGAGATTCTCTCTCTTTCTCTCTCCCTCTACCAAAAAATAAAAATAGATATATTAATGTTGAAAAATGTAGAGAAGATGCATATGGTCATCTCTGGCCATTACCATAGATCTACTGTATGAGTCATCTGGAATACAACGTATTCTGAATGACATGTAGTGAAGTCAAGTGATCATTTTTCTTGTAATCCCTTAAAACTACAATACAGAAAACATGGCAGATAAACAAATTGCAAAAACACTAGTTTTGTAAAATTGAAGCTGAAAATTTATCTAAGAAGTTAAATAAAGTAAAATAAAATTAATATTTAAAATGGATTTTGAAGTGAAACTCCATGCTGCAAAGAATTCAGCATACTTTTCACTATTTTACTCTAGAGTACTGAAAAACCTAAAAACAAATCATGCAGAGTGATGCTTAAAAAAACAATTGGTGTTCATGATCTTATGGTGTCTTCATATTATATAAAATGAGATTAATGTGTGTTTGGAGAATCTAAGCATTGAAGTGCTTGATACAAAATATTTCCCAAGCCTAATTTTAACTCGTCATCGATTTCAAATGTAGTAGCATTGATTGAATTCAACAGAATTCAAAGATAGAAGGATGGGGGGGGGGGGGGAATTGTGTTTTAAGCAGAATATGCACTGAAAGGTTTTTACACTTAATCAAACAGGTTTATTTTATAATTTACTATTTAACAGAATAGCTTCTGTCTGGTAGAGGCTTTGTCACAGTGTAGAGACGAAGAAGAATGGAACAAAGAGCACTACTGCAATGAATATGCAAGTTGAAAATTGTATCTGCATTACATATTATATTGTTCTTATCAACTGAGAATAACAAATAATCAATATTCAAATAATAAATTTAGTTTAATCCTTTATCCAAGTGTGAGCAAACAAAGTTTGCACCTGAAAGTATCTTCAGGACTGGGGCAAGGTGGTACAACACCAGGGCAACTCATTGCAAAGGTGGAGCAAGCTACCAACACTCCTGTCTCAGTATCCCCTATAATGCAAAACACATCTCCTTGCAGATATGTCTAATGTTATGCATTAAGGGAAGGGCCACTACCCAGACTAGTTTCGACCTTTATTGAGGTCTCTTCAGTGGGAGCCAGGCCCAAGCTGAGATACCAGGCAGAAGCATTCGCAGGTCATCTCTACCTATAGGAGTTGCCAAATGGTGTGCCACCCTTTTTTAATAAATTACTCTGGATTTAGAGAAAGATGTCAAAAGTTTATTTTTCACTTGGTTAGAGTATAATAAATTTAGTTTAATCCTTTATCCAAGTGTGAGCAAACAAAGTTTGCACCTGAAATTATCTTCAGGACTGGGTCAAGGTGGTACAACACCTTGTACCACCTCGCCCCAGTCCTGAAGATACTTTCAGGCACAAACTTTGCTTGTTCACACTTGGATAAAGGATTAAACTAAATTTATTATACTCTAACCAAGTGAAAAATAAACTTTCAACAATATTCAAATAAACCTTTGACATCCACAATATCCAATAATGTTGACATAATATATATGAATGACGGAAGCTAACATTTATAATGAAATTAATTTTGTATTTATTTTCCAGAAATCAAAATGGTAACTGAAATCATTACATAGCACATTAATTCTGAGATGCTGGAAAGGACAAACATTAGCAAAGATATGACTCAAACATAATAGGCTCTTTCCTCCTCTACCTTGACAACTAGCACCCCAGAAAATAAAATAACAATAGCCTGCCTTTTCCTAGATACTCTAATCACATCTTTCCAATGGCACCCTTCTTTCTCAGTTTACAGAAACCACCCACATAGGTGGATACATAAACTTTCCCATCAATACCCCCCCACTCTCCCAACCACATAGTGTTATCAAAACCGTTGCCAACAGAACCTTCAATCTCTGTTCTACCCAGGCTGAACTTACAGCTGAACTCTCCTTTATTTGCAGACATTCTTGTTGAACTGCCAAAAAGATTAACAAAATAGCTGTTCTTCCCATCCCTTCAAAAAAAACAAAAAGGGGATAGCATGAGTGAAGAGAGTGAGAAAACAAGACAAACGGGGAAATGGGAAGAGGGACACACAGGGTGTACAGGGGAACATAGCATGAGAAAAGTCAATGCTCAAAGAGGAAGTGAAAGTGTGGTGAGTAGACAAGACAGGAATGGGATGTAAGGGGAACAGTTTGGTTCGAAGAGGGTACTGGGATGCGTAATGAGAGAAAGAAATGGCTTGAGGAAGGACATGGAGAACCCACATCTAATAAGTCGCATCAGTGAGACTTGTTATAGATTCAGAAATGAGCTGTTATATCTGTATACAAAATTACCAGAAACAAGGGAAATTAAATGGTTGCAATGTTGAAATCATTTACCTAAAAATTGTTAATAATAATAATTATGGCAACATCGATTGGGATGATGAGATAGTAACCAGAAATAAAGAAAATGCCTTTATTAGTTCTGTTTTTTTTTAGAGAGAACTACTTCAGACAGTGTGTAACAGAGGGCATGTGAGGATTGAGATTAGATCATCTCATCAAAGGAGGTCATTATAAATAAGGTGTCAAATCACCCTCCATGAAATGGAGAGTGACCATGAAGTCATTACCTGAGTGGTTGCCAGCCATGTGAGCACTTCTGTGAAGAAAAGATATATGTGTGGAACTACTCAGGAGATGCTTACAGGTGTAGCATGGAATGAGGAGTTGGGTGGAAAGGGGATCAATGCAGCTTGGGTACTACTCAAGAACTATCCAGTAGATGCAATGTTTAAATGTATTCAAAGGGTCAGGAGGTTAAATAAATTAGGTGTGAAATGCATGAATGAAGAGATTAAATATGCAACAATACAAAGAAAGAAGGCATTAAGGCAGGGGTAGCTCTTGGCCACATGCGGCTCGTGTCCACGCAGCTCTTCATGCTCTACCAGAAAAAAAATAAATGAAATGAGAAGAGGCATCAACAAAAAAGAGAAGAAGGAGAAAAAAACAGGATTAATAAAAATTTCTGCAATATAAAAGTTTAATTCGAAACACATTAAATGAGGTTCACTTAAACAATTAGAAAAATTTTAAAATCAAAACACGATAATTTTAGTTATTTATTTACTAGTAGAGTCCTTCCTTGTATCCATTTGCTTAACAAGTTCCTTAAAATAAGGTGTGTAATTAGTCAAAGCAGTTGGTGAGCACCAGAAGTGTAATTAACATGTTTTGGCAGGAAGGCATACCTTCTGCCACCTCGCCATGCATGCTCACTTACTCCCGTACCATCACATCAGTCAAAAGGTTGCAGCTCTTCTAATTCTTACCAGAATTATTTTGGCTCCAAAAGGATCATAGTTGGCCACCCTTGCATTATGGAGACAACATAAGATGAGTGGTGATAATCAATTCCATGAGTAGTACAAGGAACAGGTAAGGAGGGTAACTAGGTTGGTAAGGGTAAAAAAAAAAAAAAAAAAATACCAAGGAGTTTTTTCGATATGTAGCCAGCAAAAAAAAAAAAGAAAAGATTATGGTAAGATGACACTGATTGCAGAAATTTTTATTAATCCTGTTTTTCTCTCCTCGGATTTGCTATGGGGAAGTCATGTTTTAGTAATCTACTTACTTATTACAATAAGGTGACAGCTGCATCGGATGAGGGAGATAGATACACAGTAATGTAATGTAATAGTAGAGTCACTTATTTGTTGAAAGTTTTTCCACTTGGTTATACTATAAATTAAATGCCAAGAAATTATATTCTTGGTTTAATTCTTTATCCAAGTGTAAACAAACAAAGTTTGCGCATGAAGTAACTTAAATGCTGGGCAGCTCGTATATAGAGGCTAATGATTTCACATCACTTGCCTTAGTATCCCATAATGCAAACTACATTATCCTTACAGACATGTATAATGCTATGCATTATGGGAAAGGCCACTACCCAGACCAGCTTCAACCTTTATTGAGGTCTTATCCAGAGTATTTTAGTAATAAACACACACATACACACACTCTTATTCTCTGCTAGTCAGCATCAGTACTGCAGCAATCCAATGGGTTATCATCATCATCTCTGCAAAAAGTTTCCTGAATGACAAATTTTTATCCACCTTCATATCAAGATCCCTTACGTCCTCCAATGCCACCATTAGAGTTCCAGCAATAGAGTAGGCAGCCTTCCATCAGTGGATCCAAATGTCAAGATCTTATATTTAGTTGCATTTAACCAATACCTCCATTTATTTGTCTATCTTTCTAGCTTATTCAAATACTCCTGATCAGCACTATTACTAGTAAACTATCCCTGCTTCGCATCATCTGCAAACAACTGAATAGTTGTTTGCAGATGATGCGAAGTTATCAGCAATGGTAAGTTGTATACCACGAGTGAAGAAGAGGACACAATTTGGAGTAAAGTGGATGACAAACAATATTAAACAGGAATTGCATGCGAAAAAGAGGCTATGGAAGAGATATAAGGAGACAGGTGAAGAGATGCATGAGGAATATAAGACACAGGCCAGAAGAGTGACTCGTGTGGTAAGGAAAGCGAAACTGGAATATGAGAGGAGATTGGCCCTAAGATCCAAAGAAAATCCTAGGGAATTTTTTAGCTATGCAGCCTGTAGGAGGAGAAATGACTGTGGAAGAATAATATTGTGGGATAAAAATGGGAATAGAGTGACTGATGCAGAGGACATAGTGGAATTGTTCAATGAACACTTTATTGGAGTATTTCATCCTAGAGGAGTCAGTTTTAATGCTAGAGGGATAGGACTGGTACGAGGTCTGGAGGTACAGGAGGAGAGTGTGTTTCAGATACTGAGTACTCTGGATGTCAGTAAAGCTGTGGGACTGGATGGTATTTCGCCACGAGTTTTGAGAGAATGTGCTAGGGAATTGACAATACCTTTAACGTGGCTTTTCAATGAAAGTCTGGCTTTGGCAAAGGTGCCCAGGGAATGGAAGGAAGGTAAGATAGTGCCATTACATAAGGGTGGTAACAGACTGGAAGTGTCTAATTATAGGCCAGTCTGTGTGTCATCAGTAGTTAAGATCTTGGAGAAAGTAGTGAGGGACAGTGTACAGCATTGGGCAGATGAGGGTAATGTTATCTGTGAGAATCAACATGGATTTGTGAAAGGACGCTCTTGTTTTAGCAATATGCTAGCCTTTTATAATAAAGTTACAAGAGCATTAGATGAGGGAAAGGCATATACTGCAATTTTCTTAGACTTGGCGAAGGCATTTTACAGGGTGCCACATGATAAGCTGATATTTAAGTTGCAGCACATGGGTCTGGATGTCAGATTGGTCAACTGGATTCAGGATTGGCTGTCTGATAGGTATCAGAGAGTTGTGTATGGTGGAGCAGTTTCCAGGAGGCAGAGGGTTACAAGTGGGGTCCCACAGGGCTCAGTACTAGGACCTATATTGTTTAACCTTTATATCAATGACATAGCCAGTGGATTGCAGGGGGATATTCAGTTGTTTACAGATGATGCGAAGCTTGGAAGGATTATTAGTAATAGTACAGATGTGGTAGCCCTGCAAGAGGATTTAAATAAGCTAGATAGATGGGCAAATGAATGGGGGTGTCAGTTTAATGCAGCAAAATGTAAGGTCTTGAAGTTTGGGAAACATCGATGGGATGCTGCATACTCTATGGGAGGAGTTATACTGGAGGAAGTAGGGGAGACAAGAGATCTGGGGTTGATGATTGATAGAAACCTGAAGTTTAGGGGACATATTGCAAAGGTGGTGAAGGTAACACAGAGGATTGCTGCTATTATGAGAAGGACACTGACCTGCAGAGATAAGAGGGTTATCATTCCGTTGTATAAGTCTCTGATCAGACCACACTTGGACTATTGTTCTCAGATTTGGTCCCCAGGATTTGAAGGGGATAAATTAACTGTGGAAAGGATACAAAGACGGATGACAAAGATGGTTTCAGGACTGTACAAGGATAGTTATGAGGATCGGCTGAGAGAATGTGGACTGCAGAGTTTGGTGGATAGAAGAAGGAGAGGTGATATGATTGAGACTTTTAAACTGTTGAGAGGTTAAATAAGAGGTTAAATGTTACAGGGTTGACACTGGGGAGTTCTTTCGCTTGGTTGATCAGCAGGAAGGAGTGATGACAAGAGGCCATCCCTGGAAGTTACGAAAGGAAACTGTGAGCAAGAGGGTAAGGAGTGGTTTCTTTGTGTGGAGGGTGGTTGAGCCGTGGAATGCATTGCCTGATGGAGTGGTGGGAGCAAGAACGGTCAGTGGGTTTAAGGAGTGGTATGATAAACTTTGTGTTTCTCAGGGGGGGGACCTCCCCTCGATGAGTCTTGACAGACTTTATGTCTTAGAAAGGACCTCCCTCGATGAGTCTTTTGACTCCTTGGAGGCCTGAATAATAATAATAATAATAATATCATCGTGCAATTCTAGTGTCTTGACCAATAAAGGTTGACCAGTATTGGTCATAGTTCACTTTCCTATGAAATTTCACATGTAGCATTCTTTCTCCTTGATACTTCTTCCCCAATACACTAGCATAGCTAATTTTCAATCTACTAGCCTAATATTTAAATCCATATGTTGCAACTAAAATACCAAACTGTCATGTGGTAACCAGTCAAATGCTTTTGTAAAATCCAGAAGAAAAAAAAAATCACAGTATGTGCATTTCCCTCATCAACCACTCTTCTTACAATATAAAAGACAAACAGATTACTGAACACGAGCTCTTAACAAATTCATGGTAACTTTCATAAATAATATTTTTCTCATCTTCCCAATTCTGTGTACATGCTCTTATAATTTCTCCAACTGCACAACTACAGAAGAAATAAAACTAGTCTATAAATGCCACCATTCTACCACCACTCTTATATAATGGCAATATCTTAGCCGCTGTCTACTCTTTAAGGATTTTACCAGTAATAATATTTTCATTAAATGCCAGATTACAAACACTATCAAGTCCTAGGCACATTCCCTTAAAATATGGCAATCCCTTAATGGCATCTAGAGTATTTAGTATTCTAGATGTCAGTAAGAAATAAAAACTGCTTTACCAAGATGAAATATCCTAATAAAGTGATCATCAAACAGCTCCACTGTGATCTGCATTGCTCATCCAACCAATGTCTCCATCTAAAAGATTATTTATTCACACTTATTTTTTTTCCTTTTTTTTTTTTTTTGTTCACAATTTTTTTTTCCATATTTTTTTAATGTAAACCCAGCTCAAAAGAAAGTTGTAAATCTATTGTATATTAGTACTGGGTGATGGACTAAGGATTAAATAATTTGAAAACCATGCTCCAGAGACTAAACATATACATTTTGAAAATCATTTCACTAATCAATAACATTTCGTCTATGTAAAAGACTTTCAAAAATATCCATGCCCAAGTAAGATTTGAACCTACTGGATGGAGAGCAGAAAGGCATTCATCCAATCAGACAAGTGACATATTTACATATCATATAAAATTCCTTGAATTTTCTTTGAATCATAATTGTGTTTTTTTTTTCCTTCTTTACTAGTCACTTTTCTTGAGTAATTTTTTTTTATTCCCTTAATATTTATTTCATTCTAAAACTTTTTTTTATCTTTCTCCCTCAAGTTATACAATTTACCAATGCTACTAACAAATATTTCTTGCCTATCTCCAATGCACTACTGATCCCCTCTTCTTTCAAATTATTTCTTCCACAATACTGCCTCAAGCTGATTTAAAAGTCTGTTATGATCACATGACATAATTCTACATAAATTCTTTTCTCCCTGATACTTCTATATATAATCATCTCTCAAGTTGTCATTCTTAAGGATAGGAAGAACAACTCCATGATCAGATCCTCTGGTGCTGTGGCCAAATCCAGAACTCTTGGATTATCATGTTCCCTTTATCACATTCTGCCACAGATATCTGCCCCTAAAGAATTCCAGAAATTCAGTTATCTTATTATATGCTGTTCCTCTTTCCAATCTATGCTATCATAGTTAAAATCACTCATAATTATCATCTGCTTCACTTGCAAAACTAATTTTCCTAAACGTTTTCTGTTCTTCACTTTTTTCTATTCCCTTGCCTTCAACAATATTTCACTAAATACTCTGTCTTACCTACTTCTATCTTGCATCATACACTCTCAAACCTATCAGTACCATTTCCCTCCTAGTTCACTAACCTGACAGGGTACAACTTGTCACTTATTATAAATAATACTTCACCACTCTGTTTTCTCTCATTCTAATCCTGCTGAAATCCTTCTATTCCTGTTAGGATATCATCTTCTGTCAGCTATGTCTCACTAATACCAATAATTTTTGACAGATTGAGGCTATTAATGAAACTCAGATTTATTCCTGGCATTTGTTTTCATTACTGTTATATCTATTATTGCACCTCAGACTCCACTGGGCTCCAATATACAACCTCTCATTGCCCAAACTACAATCTTTGCATGAGACAATCCTGCTGCCTTCTGCTTTGACAGCTCTCGTTTCTCTTCCTTAACACATTCACGTCCCAGAAAATGGCAGCAACTCCAAATGTGATCCTTCCATGTTCAGATGCAACCATACCTTGCATACAGCTGTCATCATATTCATGTCAAACACTCACATATTCCAGATCTCCATCTTCCAGCACATTCTTATTATGTCATTCATTATCATAACTCTTCTCCTCAACTGTATATTATCATACAGAAGCAACACATTTGCTAGCTTTCCTTTCACCCTTTTCTCCAACAGCAATCTGAAATCTTTTGCTACCCAATTCACACTTTTCTGGTCACACTTAATTCTCTTAGGCTTACAAGCACTCCTGTAACATTTTCCTCTTCGCATCCTGAATCATGAAGTCTCCATATATTAAACTCTTCACAGTTCCATTCATTCCACTTTAACTCTTCTCCTCCCTCTTTACACTCTCTTGACTTCCTCTCCCTTTCACTATTTCTCTGGCTCATCCCAACTTCCACTCTTATTCTCCTTGCATCAAATAAACTTGTTTCGTTTCTTAATCTCTTCATTTACCCTCCTCAACTCAGTCTTCATGCAATTCACTTCCTTTCTAAGTACCTCTATTTCTCTCTCCAACTATCTTGTCTTCGACCTATATTCCAAATTTGAATACAATAGTGTGAATATGGATGGGGAATTTTAGGATTTCATGTAAACACATCTATGCCAATTCTTCTACAACAGTGCCAACAAAAGTAATATTCTCAATACACAGTGCAATGATGAATGTCCTATCAAAAATAATATAAGTCAATGGAATAAGTAATGAGCAAGCAATATGTATGTTGTTTAAAAAGAATGACAATAGTGCAAAATAAAAATTATATATATATTTTTAAACTTACAACATAAACTAAATACTGTCAGTTTAAAAGAATGATTTTCTAGAAGCTTTAATAAAAGTTTGATCATAGCAACAAATTCTATATAGTTTCACCTCAAATTCGATTTTTTTGAATCCCGTTACAAATTGTAAAATTTTAGGTCCTGTCATGTTTGTATTAATAAGGTTTTACTTTATGTAATTTTCCTGCAGTAATAATTGGTAGTAATTAATAGGCATTTTTAAAAGTCAATCTACTGTTATATATAACAAAATGTATTCTGGACATATTTTCTTCTTTCAGATAAGCATTTATTAAGATAATATTTATACTAATAATATACTGAATACTTAATTTATTAGGAATTCTGAATGCTGAGTATGCTAAATGTCAGTAAGGCAGGGGGGGGGGACTAGATGGAATTTCACCACATGTTTAAGAGAATGTGCTGTGGGACTGACTGTGCTATTAACTTGACTGTTTAATGAATCTTGCAATGGGAAAGATTTCTGGAAAGAGGAAGGAGGGTAAAATAGTGCCATTGCATAAAGGTGGTAGCAGAATGGAGGTATCAAACTACATGCCTGTTTGTATCTCTTCTGTAGTTGTTAAGATTTTGGAGAAATTGGTAAGAACTGTTATACAGAATTGAGCAGATGAAGGCAATATCATTTATGCAGACCAGCATGGATTTATTAAGTGGCAATCTTGTATTAATTATCTTTTACAATAGAGTAATAAGAGCAGTGAATGAGAGTAAGGCATACACTGTCATTATTTTGTATTTTGCAAAAGGCATTTGATAGGATGCAACATAAGTTGATTTTTAAGTTATAACATATGGGTTTAGATATCAAGTCAGTGGATTGGATCGGTAAAACTGGCTTTCTAATAGATATCAGAGTTGTATAAGGGAGAAACTATCAGGGAGTAGGAAAGCTACAAATGGAGCTCCACAGGGTTCATTCTTTATGTCAATGATATTGTCACAAGATCACAGAGAGAATTTGTATGCAGATTGAGTTGCCTGGAATAATAATAATAATCCCGGGCAACTCCAAGGAGTCGACAGACTCATCAAGGGAGGCCCTAACATCATGTCAAGAACAACTGTTCGACATTCACACAGTATCTATCATACCTTGCCTTGAACTCATTCATGGTCGTAGCACCCACAACAGACTCTGGCAGCTTATTCCACTCATTCACCACTCTGCAAGTAAAAAACATCAGCAAAACTGCCAAAGCAACAATACCAAGAGGCCAGCGGAAAAACACCTGGATACCATACTGGAAAGATCACAATATTGATTCAATGATTACAGAAAGAGACAATATCAATGAACAATTCAGAATTAATAAAACTGATGATTACAGAAAGAAATTAATGGACATAACACACAAAATAGAGCAGGAAATTTGGAAGTGCAAACAAGAGAAATGGGCGGAACTTTGCAGTAACCTGGATCCAAGAAAAGACAGCCAACACTGGAATATTATTAGAATCCTAGACAATATCAAAAAAGAGAACCAACAGAAAACAAACTTCATCATAAATGCTGGCAAACAAGCTATTACAGATCAAGAAATTGCAAACACACTGGCAAAAACCTATTCAAACAACTCCAAACTTCAGTATAACAGAGAGGACAAGCCCCTCAATAAACTCACAAGTCAAATGCTAAAACAAGCAAGAACATACCAAACTAATGACATCTTCTCCGAAGAATTTACACTAAGTGAACTAAATTCATCAATCGAGAAAACTGCACCTAATAAATCCCCTGGTAATGATCTTATCTTTGGTCATATGGTCAAACACCTTGGCAAAAATGCCAAAGAATAACTTCTGGACATTCTCAATACCTCTTGGCGAACGGGCAAACTTCCAAAAGAATGGAAAAAATCAGTTATTGTACCCATCCTGAAACCTGACAAAAATGCTGCAGAATGTCAAAGTTACAGACCTATCGCATTAACTAGCATACTTTGTAAAATTACTGAAAGAATCATACACTCCAGGCTTATGCACTGGCTGACAAAAAATAAGAAAATCAACTACTACCAAACTGCTTATAGAACTCGTCATTCGACAACAGATCAATTATTCCATTTCTGCCAAACAATAATAGACTCATTTCAGGAAAAACCAACAAAAAAGACAACTGCCATATTCCTTGATATGACTGCTGCTTTTGATCGTGTTTGGATCAAAAAATTAATACAAACAATACATGATATTGGAATTAGAGGAAACGCTTTAATCTGGATTGCTGATTTCATCAGAGGAAGAAAGATCAAAGTCAGAATCAATACAGCAATATCAAAAGAGCGGAGAACCTGGGCTGGTGTTCCCCAGGGCTCAGTACTCAGTCCCTTACTATTCCTTCTATATGTCAATAATATTCATCCCTACCTTACAGAAGACACAAAAGTAACTTGCTATGCAGATGATATAGCCATCTGGCACACTAGTGCTAAAATCAAAGAATCAGAGGAAATTCTAAACAAATCCATGAGAGGATTAGAAAAATGGTCAAACGAACTCAAACTTAAAATCAACCCAGACAAAACAAAACTAAGTACATTTAGTACAGACAGGAAAAATAGACATTCCTACAATCCCAAAGTCATGATCAATAACAAGCTAATTGAAAAAGTCACAAATCCAAAATACCTTGGTATTACGCTTGATCAGGAATTACGTTTTGCACAACACATCTCTAACACTTCCAACAGAGCTCTAAAAAAATTAAATATACTGAAAAGGCTTTGTGGAACAAATTGGGGTGCAAAGCCAAAAATCCTCAAAACTACTTACACTACACTAATAAGGCCAATAATGGAATATGCAGCACCTATCTGGTCACCTTCGGCTTCATCGGTAAAGAAAAACCTAGACAAAATACAAGCAAAAGCATCCAAGATTATCATTGGTGCAGTCTCATCCACTAACAACATCAGAGCCCAACAGGAATGTGGGCTTGACCTGCTGGAGGACAGACGAAAATTTGCCACCATAAAATTCATAAATAATATCAGAAGCTACCAAAGTGATCATGTCTCCCTAAAAACCTATGAACATTGGAACCAAATTTGCAGACTTCACAGATCATCGACTTTACAATATGATGACACTATCAGGAAAGAAATAGGTCTTGATCAGCTAAATGTCCACATAAACAAAGAACCTCTATTTTCCAGTCCTTTACCTTCAAATACCTTCATAAATCTAAACCTTACCAAACTCTGTACAAAAAAAGAACCAAAAGAAATGCTTAAAGAAAAAGGCCTAAATACCATCAACCTTCTTTCATCCTCCAAACAGGTTATTTGTTATACCGATGGATCATCAGACACCAATATGATTAATGGAGGCGCTGGTGTTCTCCTTCTACTCCCGAAAGGTGAAAAACTTTCAATAAAAGTTGGATCTGGGAGAATCGCTTCCAATTTTACCAGCGAACTCTACGCAATAATTAAAGCACTAGAAGCCTACTTAAATCTATCATCATCTCAACAATCTGAAGGAATTATAATTTACAGTGACTCAAGATCAGCTATGGAGGCAATCAAAAATGGCAATACCAAGCTCACACAAGACATCCATAAACTCTTAAATCATCTAAAGTGTTTAGGTAAAAGTTGCATTCTACAATGGATTCCTGCTCATGTAGGCATTGATCACAACGAAGCAGCTGATAAATTAGCAAAAGAGGCCAGAGAACTCAACCAAGAAACTCATATGATAACTCTTGCTGATGCCAATGCACTAGCAAAAGCTAAACTAATTCCATTGAAATCAGTGATACAACATCAAATTCCCGAGATCAATGCTGACAGAAGGACCTCCACTACGATAGCAAGACTACGAACAGGACATTATAGAGGAATGAAGATCAATACAGATGATACGAGAACATATAGAAACTGCAACAACTGCCCCAATACGGAACTGACACCCACTCACATCTTTACCTGTCCAGCAATTACAGCAGCCTTGCAAGAAATAGATCCTAATCCTGAACAACAGCTCTATACAAACAAAATCACAGACATAGCCAAAGCAGTACAAAGAGCGCACGGAAACATCTAAGACTCTTCAAAGGACAAGACAACAACAACAACAAGCACCCACAACAGACTCTGGCAGCTTATTCCACTCATTCACCACTCTGCAAGTAAAAAACCTAGCTCTAACACCCTTGTTAACCACATTCTTACCCAGCTTCCATGCATGGCCCCATCCTCCCACCACCGGTCCTATTTTCAAAAATATCTTCTGGATTAATCTTATAGAAACCCTTCAGTAATTTGAATGTCTCAATCATATCACCCCTTTTCTGCCTATCGACCAATTTTTGCAACCCACAAATCTTCAACCTATTCTCATAAGGTTCATTCCACAGACCTAATATGATATGAAGCTTGGTAGAGTTATTAGTAACCACTGATGTTTTGGCTCTTCAAGAGGATTTAAATAAGTGGGTAAGGTGGATAAATGAATAAGGCTGACATTTTAATGAAATATAGGTTTTAAATTTAGCATAAGGTTTTAAATTTTAGGATCCACAGATGGGATGCTTCATACTCACTTGGTGGAGTTACACTGGAAGAAGTGGAGGAAGCAAGGGATCTTGAGGTGACTGCTGATAGAGATTTCAAGTTCAGAGATCATATTGCAATGGTTGCAAAGACATCTCAGAGAATTCTTGCTATACTGAGTTGGCCACAAGAGATAGCTAGTCACCAGGATTTGAAGGGGGATGAAGTTACATGGAGAGAGTATTATGATTATGAGGATAGACTGAGGGCATGCAGACTGCAGAGTTTGATGGATAGAAGACAAAAGGAGAGCAATATGATTAAGACCGTGTGTTGAGGCTTAAGTGCTGTGAAAAATTCATGTTGGAGGTTTAGTGGAATATTATCAGCACTGAGAAAGAATTAAAATTAATTTTAATGCTTCCAGTATTTATTCTCAGTCACAGAGACGTCTTCAGGGATTGCAAATAACTTTTGTAACAACACACAAATACAATACAATGATAAATAAAAACTGTATTTGTATGTGTTGTTACAAAAGTTATTTGTAATCCCTGAAGATGTCTCTGTAACTGAGACAAAATATTGGAAGCATTAAAATTAGTTTTAATCCTTTCTCAGTGCTGATAATATTCCATTAAATCTCCAATGTGAATGATTAAGACATTTAAGCTGTTGAAGGATTATTATCAGATTAACACTGAGGAGATTTTTCAAATAGTAGAACAAGGACAAGGGGCCATCCCTGGAACTAACAAAAGGAGTAAGTAAAAGGTTAAGAAGTTTTTGCATGGAAAGTGACAAGATCATGGAATGAATCACCTGAGAGAGTGGTGAAAGTGCAGAAGGTGGAGAGTTTAAGGAATAGTATGATTGACTTTGTATTGATCTCCCATGATGAGTCTTGTGATTTCATGAATCTCAAGAAAATAATATTTAACCTAGACTACTCAAATATGGAGTATAAAAGTTTTGCAGCTGATGCACTACATAATTCAATAAGCCTGGTCAGAAGTTCAAATTCCAGATTACCAAAATAGTCTCATAGTATCCATCTACAAAAAAGGGAAATAAAACTGAATGTGAAAATTACAAAAGAATTTCCATGATAAGTAGTCTTGGTAGGATGAGGCTTCCATCCTTTTATCTCTTGTGGCCAACTCAATATTGTAGGAATTCTCTGAGATGTCTTCACAACCATTGCAATATGATCTCTAAACTTTAAATTTATATCAGCAATCACCCCAAGATCCCTTGCTTCCTCCACTTCTTCCAGTGTAACTCCACCAAGTGAGTATGAAGCATTCCATCTGTGGATCCCAAATTAGCCTCTCTCAAGAATACTTGAGAGATGCTAAGATAAATCATGTAATACAAAACTTGGTGAAGAACAAGCTGTTCTTCAACAAGCTATTCTTTAGCTAAACTGAGTTTTCTGACCAAACAGGAGTTGTCAGGATCAGATTTGTACTTTACAGCAAAGAGATGAAACATGGGAATATAATAAGAATCTGTATTTATGTTTGTAGATCTGGAAAAGGCATTTGACACAGTACCAAGAGAAAGCTGTTATTATGGAACATTATTATGATGTAATACAATCCTTATTTAAGTTGTAAGGCAGCAATTAGAACTGCAAAAGATAAAAGATGATGGTCTGATATAAAATCAGGTGTGAGGTAAAGGGAATACAATATCTCCACAATATATTAAATTAGTAATGTAAATCAGTTATAAATGTATATGCAGATGATGCTACACTCCTAAATAAATCTAGTCCAAGCTTGTTCAGTATTCTTTAGCTAAACTGAATAACTGCTCTAACAAATTTGGTATGAAAATTAGTAATAAAAAATTACTACAAAAATGAGGAGAAATATTAAAAAAATTAGTTGCATCTTGCATGAAGAATCTATAAAAAAATGGAAAAATTTCATATATTTAGGTACAAGTTTTAGTGTAAATGGTGAACTGAATTAACCTCCCTACCAGCCAATCTGAATGAAATAGTGACACCAAATTGCGCTTCTTATCCATGTTATTCAGTGGGTTTTAGAGCTTCGTATCCAGATTTATCTTGATGCCTATAGATGTTGTGGCTGGTTGGGGGGTTAAGTATAGTAATAGACAACATAATTAGCAAGGCTAGTATAGCATGAAGCCAGTTGAATAAATTTATATGGAATAAGAAAGAAATTACTCAAAACACTAAACTAGTTATATACAAGACAGTGTTCAAGCCACTTTTACCTTAGATCTGAAAATGGGTTAGAAATAAAACAGTTGATTAAAGACTCTAGTTCTGAGAAAAATTAGGGAAGTGGCCAGATGGCATGGCATGGCATGGCAGAATACTATTAAAAATGAAGATATTAGGGAGGAATGTGACATTGTTAGCATTCGGGAATGTGAACATAGTCAGAGGGAGACTAAGATCTAGCTAGCGGATTGATGCAGTAAGAATTGCCTTAGATGACTGAAATATAAGATCTGACAATTGGAGTCCTGACAGATAACAGACTAATGTGAAAGAATATTGTCAATTGGACATCAGTAACAATGTAAACCTTACATGTGCCATTATTATAATATCCTGTAGACCCCTTGAGGGTGTATAACAGGAATCTGATAATTATGATGAATTTTTCTTTTCTTTATGAAACATCTCTCAGTCATGTCCTCTGGCATTGCATTGGAGAGAAATGGAATGACTTCTGCAATTTCTATTCTTCCTTCTTACGGTTGGATTACTGTTTACACTCTCCTGATTCAGATACCTAATCTAATCACTAAAATAATTCTTGCTAGAATGAAGGTCTGCATTTCATTCTACTCAATAAGTCCTGGTTTCTAACAAGTGTGTCAAGACAGCCTATGCAAAAAATTCAGCAAGCTAAAAGTGTCTTCCTCTGGGTCTTCTTCTTGCTGTCATGATATCAAACACCTGTTTTGCTAATCTTTACTCTATTCTGCTTAAGTGACATACTCTAACATTACCTCTGCTAATATCTTTATTTTTAATACATTTCTACCACTGATGCAATCTAGTCTTTCCCCAATTTTTCTCAGAACTCTCGTGTCTGTGGCTTCCAGTCTCAATTAACTTTTTTAATTCTAACCCAGTCTCTAAGATCCATACGTTAAAGCTGGCTGGTTTGAATGCTGTCTTGTATATAACTAGTTTCGTGTTTTAATTAATTTCTCTCTAATTCCATATAAATTCATTCCATTGACCATACCATACCAGTTTTGCTGATTCTGATGTCTATTTCCATATTTAATTTCCACTTCACTAAAAATTGTGCCTAAATAGCTGAAACGTTTTACTTGTTCTACTCTCCATTTGGGATGTGGCTAATTTTTTTATGTTTGTTATGATCTTTTTATTGCTGATTTTCATGCCAAATTTGTTATATCGATTATTTAATTTAGGTAAAGAATCTTGTAGTTAACTTGTACCGGATTTATTTAAGAATATAACATCTAAAGAGCTGAAATTAACACCTGTAATTCTGATATCAGATTTAATGCTACCTTCCTTCATAATGTGATCTACATAGATGGTAACAGTGTGCACCCTTGTCTACATGCCTGGTTTACATCAAATCACTTTCCCATACCTCCTTCAATTTTAACTGCCAACTTGCAACTGAAATGCAGACTGTATTTCTGAATATAATGTCTCATTCACACCATATAATTGTAGCATTTTGAAGAGCCCCCCCCTCCTTCTTGGCGCCCTGTCATTTTCTAACTTTACAAATCTTAAATATAAATCCTTGTTATTCCCATAATTTCTCAACTATTTGTCTTAAAGTAAAAATCTGATCCTGACAATCCCTGTTTAGCCTCAGTACAAGAAAACAGTAATAGGTAGATAGATTTTATTATTATTAACAGCCTATTTTTCTAACCACTGCAGGGTGAAGGCCTCTCCCATTATAGGAGGTTTTGGGTCTACTACTCCCATGGCGACCTAGTCCATATTGGTAGAAGACAATCACAAACATCCATGCCTAAGCGGGATTTGAACCCGCAACCTCTTGGCTGGAAAGCGGATATGCCAACCAGGCCGACTTAGGAAAAAGATCAGGATGAGAAGATGTAAACCATAAAGAGATGCTATTAAGGAATATATCAAAGTTGTAATGCTCGCAGACAAAATATATTCAGTATAGCTTTCATAGCCTGATACAGTGAATAAAATCAAATATTCAAGAATTCGTTTTATGATACTTGTAGTTAATTTAAGACCAATTAATAATTCTTCCCTTGAAGGTTAACTAATTTTTCATTTAAACTTTTTTTATTTAGAAAAATGATGTCCAGAATACAATAGCAAATAAAAATTATATTAACTCTAAAAAAGAAAAAAAAGAATTTTCAAACATTCCTAATTAAAGAATGTTCAAATGTACTGAAAAACTCTGAGTATAAGTAAACTGTTCATTATAAAAATTATGATAAAAGAGTTTACACTCAGTCATAAGTTTCTGAGAATTAAGTATAACATTATTTTCATAATTCAGTTATCATAAATTAATAGTGCACTTCACTTTTACTGTTTTTGCAAGTGTTAATATTAATACTGATATGCAAAATAACAGTATATTGATGCAAAACTATTTTTGTATAATATTATGTATTGTATTATTTTTATAATGAAATACGTATTTGATTATAAAAAATGTTCATGTGGAATTTCTAAATAATAAGCATTTTGTTCATATAGTTACATATTTAAAAGTATAACAATAATGAAAAAATGAAATATCTGCAATCAACATAATTTAATTAGAATTGAAGTTGTCATAGTGCATTTAATTCATAAATTATTTACCAAAAATTACGATGTGGCTCAACTTGTAGTGTTTTTGTGATATGTCATGATAACCTTCATATTGCTACTCACTACCAGAACTGATTTTCTGATAACCCTTACAGTGTACTTCCATCCCACTCCACATTCCATCACCATCATCCTCATCCCATTCCGCCACTGTTGCACCACTATCCCCACATGTGGCATCTTCATCTCCAAAGTCAATAAGTAATCTCTCACTCTCCTGACTCTTTTTGCCTCTCGACAAAAGTGGAGATCTATTTTCCCTTGCACGTGGTGGCTGTGGTGACCATTTAGACTTAATTGGTGTTTTGGTGCCCTTGAGACTGGTACTACTTGTGAAAGAATCTTGCTCCCATTCATCTGTCATCCAGTCTGCTGAAGATCTTCTGTGAAAAAAAATAAACTAAGTAAATATTTAATTGAAACATCTCTCTTCAAGTCTTCAACTTAATTGGCATGCACTACATAAAATGAAGAAGACAAAAATAATTTTGGCCATCCTGTTCACACAGTGTTATTTAAATTTTCCCATTTATTTTATACAAAAATTTATTATTTCACTTTTAACATATCTGAAATATAAATGATTTTCCATTCTGTGATAGTTAAGAGCTTCACTGGATAGCACAATTTCTAATGGACTTTCCATGAAGTACTAATATGATAAAAAAAAAAAGCTTGGATACAAGTGTCTACAAATCACTATGATGTTCTTTAATTATTATGATGCGACATTGCAATCCATTCCACACAACCCACTGTCTCCATTACTTAATCTTCCATGGCTCTATCTGTGCACAAAGCCATCTATTTTTCCTCAATAATATTTTTTGTCTAAACTGCATGCATTTCCTAACCAATTTGTCTGTATGCAGGATAGAAAACCTTGAGTTTCCCAGAGAAAACACCCTGCAACCTCCATATGAGATTGGCTAACTCACCTTCAATTAAAAGAGTTACATAAAGATCCCTTCATCATGAATAGAATCAAAACTAAGGTCTTTTCCAATCAAGGTTCACAATGTCTCATCATTCTTCCAAAATTCTTCCAAAATCAGAAAACCATATCCTTATATTATATGAAGCAAGATATAATTACCAGATTAACATGGATGAGATTTTTCATAGAATATCTGCAGACGGAGAGAATGAGAGGCCATTCCTGGAAGCTGCATAAGGTAGGTGTAAGCAAGGGAGGTGAGGAGTTGATTTTTTGCACAAAGAGTGGTGGGTGATTGGATGCATTGCCTGAGAGTGTGGTGACTGATTGGATACATTGCCTGAGAGTGTGGTGAGTGAGATGCATTTAAGTCAAAATATGATGAGCTGTGCATGTGAGAGTAGGACTCTTGCAGTGAGTCTTTTGACTCCATGGATGGCTGTTGATAATGTGGAAAGTAGAAAGAATGATAATGATGATTATAAATGTCTAAGAGATTTTTCATAGAATATCTGGAGACAGGGAGAGAATGAGAGGCCATTTCTGGAAGCTGCATAAGGTAGGTGTAAGCAAGGGAGGTGAGGAGTTGATTTTTTGCATGGAGTGTGGTGGGTGATTGAATGCATTGCTTGAGAGTGCGGTGAGTGATTGGATACATTGCCTGAGAGTGCGGTGAGTGATTGTATACATTGCCTGAGAGTGTGGTGAGTGAGATGCAATTAAGTCAAAATATGATGAGCTGTGCATGTGAGAGTGGGACTCTTGCAATGAGTCTCTTGACTCCATAGATGGCTGTTGATAATGATAATAATAATAAGATATCTTGGTTGGTATAACTGTATGGAATAATGATGATGTATCTCTCATTCCAGAGGAAATGGAATGAGAGATACATCATTAGTGATGTGAAAAGTAGAAAGAATGATAGTGATGATTATAAATATTTAAGACAGAACATTTATGAATTTATCAAGCAAAATTTTCGTGGTAATTTTCAAATTAAAGCTGATTGGTTCTTTCAAGATTACACAGTGGTCAATATTCATTGTGCAGAATTTATGGAGACAAAAACATGCATGTTAGAGCAAAATAAAACATGTTTGCAATAAAAACAGCATAATTATTAAAATAACTGCCAAAACAATACTATCCATGATGTGCAAAAGGGAGCTTGAAGAGCTCCTTTTTGCATTACAGGAATAATTATGAATATTCATGTTCATATATATGAACATGAATTCTTAAAAAAATATGAATACACGCCCATATATATACAGGTAACCCTTGTTGAACGCAGTACTTATACAACACGGTTCTGATAAAAACACGGTCTACAAATTGTAGTAACCCTTTATCTTTTCATATGTTTTTCACCGTGCGACTTAAAAATCAAATTTTATCTTTGTTAAATTTGTGTCTGCCTGTATCTGTATTCCACATGTAATTATAAGTAGTGAATTTATATTAGGGGAAATACCCTTTAGCACACATGTACCTCAATTGTTTACTGTATAAAATGTTTATTGTTGAAAATTGCCCTCGTTTCTGCCAGGAAAGTGTGTTAAAAATCATAAGTGTGTTCATCTCAAGCTGAGCACTTTATTTTCTGGTGAGTTACATACAATACGTAATGCTTGCTTTTTTGTGTAAAAAATTATTTTTATAGTAATGGCCACAAACTGCAACGAAAGGGAAAACCAACATTGAAAACAAAATTAATAATTAATTTCTCTCGAAGAAAAATATTCAAAATCTTGGAGATCGGTTGAAAAATGGAGAAAAACCAGGAGTTTTTGCAGAGACTTTGAATTTAAATGAATCAAGAATTCGAACAATCAAACAAAATGAACATAAAATCCGAGAAAGTGTTTATTGCTGGGTCAACGATAAGTGCAAGGCGCATTGCTCGTGTACACGATATTCTAATGGAAAAATGGAGAAATCACTAATGATTTCGATAGAAGATTGCACCTCAAAAGAAAATTCCTATGGATGGAAATCTTATTAAACAAAAAACTCTCAAAGTTTATAAACATTTACAGTGCAGATTCATCCACAGATTAACCAGATTCATCCAGATTCCAATATAACCAGATTCATCCACATTGAACACCTGGTCTGTGTTCAATGTGGATGAATCTGGTTATATTGGAAGTTCCAAAGATAGAATTACTCTACTGTTTTGTAGTAATGCATCAGGTGATTACATGACAAAACCAGTGTTTATTAACCAATCCTGAAATCCTCGTGCTATGAAAGATTAAAATATGTACTATTTTATTTTGCCTAAAACATTTATGCATTATGTGCAATGAAGTTTAAGTACAATTTGTAATTTTTATACTTTTATACTATGTGTTTGTTTCATAGTTTATATGTTTTCTTAACTTACATGAATTACCAGAATTAAATAAAAATATTTTTTTTGTTGGATATGTCATTGTTTATATAATTTAAAAAAAAAAAACGATTTTGGAACATAACCCTACTTTTTCTATGTGATCTGAGACTCGCATAACGCGACATTTCAGCGGAACCTAACATCCTCGTTATACGAGGGTTTACCTGTATATATATATAACAATTACTAGTGTGAGGGGATTTTAATGAGAATGCTCCTTAAAACTGGGATGATTTAAGGCAATTATTCTTATATAGGTTTGGTTGATGAATAACAGCCACACAGTTTATATATATAAACTGTATGACTCTTATTAGTTTAGTAGAAATATATAAACTGTATGACTCTTATTAGTAGAAAACGAAATAGAATTTATGTAAGAGTGTTGTGTATGGACACCATTTGTAGGAAACTGTATGGAGAGGGGGGGGGTAAGATTAAATCTAATTAAGCATATATACGTTCACAATTTTCCTGTCTGACCATAACATGAAAGAAATGATAGATTCCTGGATGGAATAGGAACAATTTCTTCCTGATCCAAGAGTCCACTAAACAACTGAAGCTTAAATAAAAGCTATTTTCTTTTATACACATTATATAAAGAAATCTATGAAGCTCTGATTCATCAACCAAAACACCTGAGAAGCAAAAAAAGCAGGTGTTCTGAGATAACAATCCAGACCATATGAATAAACAGAGAAACAAGGTAAGGAGAAGGTTTTGTAGGGAGATTCTGATCAGAGGGGTACTTAATGAAAGAGTAATAAAATCTTGTTTCCCTGATGCAAAAATTAATATCAGCGATGCTATTGGGATTATATGAAATATATATAATGTATATATATTTCAATAAATAAGAGTATGTAATTATAATAAAATAAAAATTTTCTTTAAAAGTTACATTTACCTTCAGAACTGCCAAAGAAGTATCAAAAACAATATAAATATAAACAAAACACAATATGAAACTGTGAACAAACAATTTCCTCATTTGGATTTTATGCACAATACTGAACAAAATATTTCTCATCTTCCATATTATGATAAAAATAAATTACATTTTGAAGTTGCTTAAATTATTCATAATCCAAAGTTTCCACCTCTGAATATTTGCAGAAATTAAACCTTAATAAATGTGATCTTCAAAAATAAAAATCTTATTATTACCAAAGTGATAAAGGCAGTATTGTTGTTATATCAATCTCTTCTAAATATAAATGGAAAATGGACTTTTTACTTCGAGATCCAACAAGAGCCAGATGGCATTTATTCTGAAAAAGAATTAATGTCTTAATGTTTATAGTTTCTTCATGTCTTTACTATTATTATTATTATTATTATCATCCAGGCCTCCATGGAGTCAAAAGACTCATCGAGGAGAGGTCCCCCCCCCTAAGAAACACAAAGTCTATCATACCACTCCTTAAACTCATTGATTGTTCTCGCTCTCACCACTCCATCAGGCAATGCATTCCATGTTTCACCACCCTCCATGCAAAGAAACCACTCTTCACCCTGTTGCTCACGGTTTCCTTTCATAACTTCCAGGAATGGCCTCTTGTCATCACTCCTTCCCGCTGTTCAACCAAGCAAAAGAACTCCCCAGTGTCAACCCTGTAACCACCTTTCAACAGTTTAAAAGTCTGAATCATAGAATCATATCACCTCTCCTTCTTCTATTCACCAAACTCTGCAGTCCACATTCCCTCAGTCAGTCCTCATAAGTACAGTCCTGAAACCATCTTTGTTATTCACCTTTGTACCCTTTCCACAGTTAATTTATCCCCTTCAAATCCTGGGGACCAAATCTGAGAACAATAGTCTAAGTGTGGTCTGATCAGAGTCTTACAATGGAATGATAACCCTTTTATCTCTGCAGGTCAGTGTCCTTATCATTATTGCAGCAATCCTCTGTGTTACCTTCGCCACCTTTGCAATATGTCAACTAAATTTCAGGTTTCTATCAATCATCAACCGCAGATCTCTTGTATCCCATACTTCTTCCAGTATAACTCCTCTCATAGAGTATGCAGCATCCCATCATTTAGATCAGCCATGCCCTCCCCCCCACAAAGTTGTGATCTCTCTAGCTGAACAAACTAAACTCCTTATTGGATAACGTATTTTCACTTGATTCCAATACATTTGAAAAACTTAAAAATCATCATGCATGGCCACCTAGAATTCATGGACTTCCTAAGTTGCAGAAACCAGAATATCCTCTATGTCCCATTGTAGACATTACAGGAGAAGCATCCACACAAAATTTTGAAGTTTCTTTCAAATCTCCTCTCTCCCTTAACTGGCCAGTCTTTCTGTTATATTAAAAATATCAATAACTTTATATAAAAAAATCAAGGCTTTGAAACTTCATTCCATAGATTTACTAGTAGTTTCAATACAACTTCACTTTTTTCTAATGTTCCTCCAGATAACCCTAGAATTTTGATCATCAAAATTTCCATTGGATATGATAGAACTTTTTAAGTTTGTCATGAATACTGGATATTTTAGTTGGAATGAAAATCTTTATCAACAAATTGAAAGGACAGCAATGGGATCTCCAATTTCTCCTCTTCTTGTAAATTTCCACTTGCAACAAATTGAAGAAAAAATGTCCGCTTTTTAATCCAAAACATTTCCTGTGTCTTCGTCATATGGATGATGTTTCTGCTACCTAAATTTAAAAATCACATTAACAACTAGAAATCTTCTTACAAAAAAATCAATAATCTTCACCACAGAATCAAATTTACTATGAAACTTGAGTCAAATGGGACTATATTCTTCGTAAATATCAGTAACTTTATATATTAGCCTTATATTTAAAACTTTATATATTAGCTTTATATATTAGCCTTATAAAAAATTGGAATTAGATGGTCCCTTATTAACATCTGTCTATTGTAAACATTCCTTCTCAGGTCCATATAATCTATCACACATTTGCTCACCATTTCACAGAAGTATGGTATTATTACTTGTGGTGTTCGCACGGTTAGCCTAGTGGCTGTGCACTTCGCAACTATATGACTGGGAAAGGAGTGTCCCAGGTTCGATTCCCGTCGAAGACATGAAGAATTTGAGGATCTTCCTCAGCCATAGCCACAGCCATAGTCTGTATATTGTACTCCTATACAATATAGGAGTACACCAGTTCAGCAATTCTATAGTAGATGTATATGTAAGTTCGGTTCACTTAAAACCTTGATATTTCAGGTCTACCTACTCACTGATGAGACCTCAAAAAAGGTTGAAACCGGTCTGGGTAGTAACCTCTTCTCATAATGTAAAACAGTATATATACATCTCTTAGGAGCTGTGTTTTACATTATGAGAGAATATTAAGGGTAGTGACAGAGCTTGCTCCACCTTTGAATGGAGTTGCACTGGTGTTGTACTACCCAAGTGATTACTTACACTTGGGCTCGCCGATAGTTTTTTCGGCATGAAACTCTATGGATTCGATGGATTTCGATCTGAGTTTCATACCCGGCTATAAAATAAAACGGGATTTACCATCTCCCTTTAACTTGGATTACTTGAATGTTGAAAAACACTAACAAGTAAAGATAGGGAGGTTATTATCCCTCTTATAAGGCTATGATTTGCCCACATCATGACTACCACACACAGATTTGGTCACCTGTAATTTTAGGGGGACAGGGAGGTAGTGGAGAGGATTCAGAGATCAGTGGTCAAGCTGGTGACAGGTCTATGGAATGCTCCATATGAGGATAGGTTGAAGTGTGTGGGTTACAAAGTTTAGTGGATAGGTGGAAAAAGGGGAGAAATGATAGAAACTGATAAGATATTAAATGGGTTTTATAAAATTGATGCAATGAAAAATTTTCAATATATGGCAAATAGAGAAGGATGTAGAAGTTATGTGAAGAGTGTGGTTAATAAGAGGGTGCGGACTAGATTTTTTGCATGGAGAATGGTAAATGAGTGGAATAGATTGCCAGAATCAGTTGCAAGTGCTCAAACAGTGAATGAATTTCAGGAAAGGTATGATGAGTTTTGTATAAAAGTTAGTGCAAGTCTCCCATAATGAGTCTCTGGATTCCATGGAGATGCTGTATAATAATAATATCATAATATTTTATATAAATGCCTCCTTTCAAGAGGTTATATCATCTGTACTTCATCTGAACCACTTCAGAAAGAAATTTCTACAATCAAGGAAATAACTATTCTGAATGGTTAAAACTCAAAACAACAGAGGAAATTTCAACTGTATTTCCCCAAAACTCTACCAGAAGAGATGACTCACACAGAATCTCAATCTCTTGCAATGAAGATATTTCAGAGCATATCGCTCATATCTTAAAGAAGCTCAATATCTCTACCATATTCAAACCTATTAATGCAGTCAATCCTATGATACCATTCCAAAAGATAAATTCAAAATATACTGCTACCCGGAGTGTATTCAGTTCCATGCAACTTCCAGATATTCTATTTTGTGTCAACAGATCAACCTGTTTCTAAAATGCATCTCTGAGCATCACTCCTATATTGCCAATAAGAAATGTAAGAAATCTGGTTTAGTAGAACATGGAATTATTAATACTAGCCACAAGATCCTCTGGGATGATACTAAATTATTACACTGATATTCCTGTAAATATGAATGTCTTTTTAAAGAATTCTGAAGTTCTTCTACACCACCCTAATTTCAACCTGAATGACTGTCCATACAAAAACTCTGAGAAATTATTATCCAGAACTATACCTCTTAATATTATATAATTAATGGGTTTTTTTTTTCATTCACATGCACACACCTTTCATTTGATCATAATAATATTGTTTTTTAACCTAGCTGTCACACAACTGCATACAAGGAAAGATTCTAGTCTTCCATATACCTTCATTGTTGATGGATTTCTGAATTTCCCACTGTAATATACTACACTGTATATGGTCCACAATATGTGTACAAAAATATCTGCACTATAATTAATCAATTAAATGTTTAATTTAAATGAAATTTAATCAAAGTCAAAAGAGAGTTCAATTTGGTCGGCTAAATCCCAAATTGCCAGCCCATCCTCATTTGTTCAGTCCCCAATAGATATATGTACTGAAGGGCTGCACTACATGAAGAGGAGGATTGGAAATTAAGAGTCCAGTCAGTTCTCTGCATTCCTGAAAGGAGATGTGGAGGTCTCCTCCTAGTTATCTGGCTTTAACCCTTAAGCAATCCTTAAGGATCTTCTAAGGAAGAATTTTCCAAGTCATTAGAACAGGCAGTTGACATAAAGAAAACGGAAAAAGTCATCCTTGTTGGAAACCTAAACTGCAGAGTAGGAAATGAATCCCATCAGGCATATAGGAATATTCCGGGAAAATTTGGAGAAAAAGGATAAAGCTAATAATAATGGGAAGTATTTGCTAGATTGTGGAAGGGAAGCTTGGTGAAGAACAAGCTGGATTCAGGCCAAATAGAGGTTGTTAGGATCAGATTTTCACTTTACGACAAATTGTTGAGAAATCATGGGAATATGACAAAGATCTGTATTTAAGTTTTGTAGATCTGGAAAAGGCATATGACAAGGTGCCAAGAGAAAAGCTATTCAAAATGCTACATTTATATGGTCATTGGGCATTATATCAAGCAATACTTAGTCTTTATTTGAGTTGTAAGTCAGCAGTTAGAATTGAAGGACGTACAGGAAGATTATATGGATCGCATTATGAAGGAAAGTGGTCTTAAACCTGATATAAAAATTGGAGATATTAATTTCAGCTCTTTGCTTTATGCAGATGATGTTATACTTTTAAATAAATCCAATACAAGTCTGCAAGATTCCCCGACTAAATTGAATAAATGTTGTAATAAATTTGGTGTGAAAATCAACAATAACAAAACAAAGACAATGAAAATAGAGAGAAACATTGAAAATATCAACTGCATCGTGAATGGAGAACCTATAGAACAGGCATTCCCAACCCTATGACCGCGGGCACCATGGTGCCCGTTGATCAATTTGTGTGTGTCCGCCGCTGTTCAACCGTGTGCTGTATAATTTTAAATAATCACATGCACGTCATGCAACAATTCATGGCATGCTATATAACGCATGCATTAATGACACATGACGATTATTAAACGCATACAATGTAAAGTAGATGCGCATTTGAAGTTGCATTCATTTAACAAGAGAATTCAAAAAATTTGCTTGAAAAAATAGATGGTGCCCGTCGCCCTACCGGTACTTTAGAATGTGCTCTAGGAAACAAAAAGGTTGAGAACCCCTGCTATAGAACAAGAAAAACATTTCAGCTACTTAGGCATAATTTTTAGTGAAGATGGTAAATTAAATATGGAAATAGACAATAGAATCAACAAAGTGGGTATAGGAGGAAGTCAACTGAATAAATTTATATAGAATAAGAAAGAAATTAGTCAAAACACTAAATTAGCTGTATACAAGACAGTGTTCAAACCAATTTTAACTTATGGATCTGAAAGCTGGGTCAGAAGTAAAACACTTGACCAAAGACTAGAGACCGAAGATATGAGAGTCCTGAGAAAGATTAGGGGCATGAACAAATTATTGATTATTATTACCCCAAGACCCCCATGGAGTCAAAGACTCATCTGGAGGACATTTTACATACACACACAACTCATCATACAGTGCTTTAAACACCAATTCTCAGGCAAGGCATTCACAACTCTGCATGGAAAAAACCTGCTTCTCACTCCCCTACTCACACCCTCTTTATACAGTTTCCAGGGATGACCCCTGGTTCTTCCCTGATCTCCCACTATTTTCTGTAGAACCTCTCCAGCATTGATGCTATATCAACCCCTTACTAACTCATATCTCCTCTCTTCCTCCTGTCCACCAGACTCTGCAAATTGCATCTTCTCAATCTTTACTCATATTCGACATTCCAGAGGTTAGAAACTACCTTAGTCAGTTGCCTCTGGACCTTTTCCAACATCTCTTCATACTTCTGAAAACCAGGTGACCAAATCTGGGCACAATAGTCCATGTGTGGCCTGATCAAAGCCTTATACAATGGAACAAAAATCTACCTATTTCTAGAAGTCAGTGTCCTCTGCATCATTCCCAGAAGAATTTGTGTTGTCTTCACATTTTCGCTATGTGTCCTAAATTTCAGATCCTTATCCACTATCTCCCCCAGATCGCTTATTTCCTCCACCTCTGACAATATATCCTCACCAAGCATAAATTCTGCATTCCATCTTTATTTCCCAAATTTTAAAACCAACATTTCGCAACATTGAACTCACGTCCCCATTCCCGTACCCAATCACTCAATTTATTCAAATCTTCTTGTAAGGCCATAACATCTTCTCTACTCTTCATGCTTCGTCTCAACTTTGCATCATCTGTAAACAACTAAATATCTGCATCCAAATCTTCACCAATATCATTAATATACAAGTTAGACAGTAATGGCCCTAAAACAGACCCCTGAGGCACAACACTAGTGACTTTCCTTTTCCTGGATATTGCTCCCCATACACAACTTGTTAATACTTATCAGATAGCCAGTTCCAATCCAATGTACTAATCTAATATCCAACCCCATCCACTTTACTTTCACTATCATCTTATCACGCAGTAATCTATCAAAAGCCTTTGTGAAATCTAAGTATATTACTGTATATCCTTCTCCTCTCTCGAAGAAAGCAGTCGCCTTATTGTAATAAGTAAGTAGATTACTAAAACATGACCTCCCTTTAGCAAATCCACGCTGTCCATCAAAGATAATATCATTGTTGTCAACCCAATTCTGGATCCTAATTCTCACAAGCTTCTCCAACAACTTAACAACTTAAAAAAAAAATATGTAAGACCTGCATCAACTCCCTGGCACATTCCTTTAGAATATGTGGTGATATATTATCAAGTCCCACAGCCTTATTAACATCTAGTTTGTTCAACTCCCATACACCTCTTGCTCACTTATAGTCAGTCTCTTCTTTCCAGTCTTCAACTGCTCTCAATCTCAACATGAAGTCACATTCATGAGATTGAAAGACCTTTATATGAACTGCTCATTAAGTATCTCCACCACATCTTCCGCAACAGCTGTCTTTATACCATTTTCTCCAATCAATGTCATCCTTCCATAATCATTCTTTCTTTTGCTGGCTACATATCGAAAGAACTCCTTAGGATTCTTTTTGGCTTCATTCGCTAACTGCTGTTCATACCTCACTTTAGCTACCCTCACCCACCTTGCCTGGTCTTTGTAATCCTCATGGAATTGGTTATTTCCACTTCTCTTATGTTGCCTCTATAATTCCCTTTTTCTTTGTATCACATGCTTACTCTCTTTATTCATCTATTTCACACCTTATTTACCTTATTTAACCTTTTCACCCTTTTTGGAATACATTTAGACATTGCATCTACTAAACAGTTTTTGAAAATCCCCCAAGCTGCATTGATCTCTTTTCCAGTTAATTCCTCATTCCATGCTACATCCACAAGCTGTCTCCTGAGCTCTTCACAATCACCCTCCCTTGTAGTTCCACATATTCAGCAACAAATGATTTGAAAGAAGACAAAATGGAAATGATAGAGGATGTGAGGGAATTACTTGAGGTAGCAAAAGAGAAGAGTGAGAGAGTTAGGTTGATGAGTATTTTACCACAGTATGACAGTGAAGTGTTTAGAAGGAGGGCCATAATTGCCAATGACTTTATGCGCGGGTTATGCAGGGAGAGTGGTGTGGAATTTGTGGATGTGCGGAGTGAGTTCGATGGGCCAAAGGATTTATATAAGATGGATGGGTTACATTTGAATGGAGTTGGTGTACGGAGACTTGAAAAAGTGTTGATGAATGAAGTGGAAGTGGATGTACAGACTCAGGGAAACTAGATTTATTAAAGTGGGGGGGGGGAGTAGATATGCAGACTTTAGGGAGGCAGTTAAGTGTATGAATGAGTATAATATGCCCGAGCGAGTACGAAGGACAACAAATCAGAATGGGATAGTTAGTATAAGGCATCAAAGTAGGGGTGGGACTAATGGGCTTCTGCTATTCATGTACACTAATACCAGGAGTATTAGGAACAAGAAGGAAGAGTTTTTGGCCTTGGTTGGCACTTCCAGGCCACAGGTTGTTGGTATTAGTGAAACATGGCTGACAGAAGATGATAAAGCTAGTGGGATTGAATGCGACAGGTATAGCGTGTTCAGATGTGACAGGGTGAATAAAAAGGGGGGGAGGAGTGTTATTGATAATAGCTGATGAGTTGCAACCAAGGAGTATAGAAGTTAAACTGCAGGATAGAGAAAAGAGCACATTTGAGGCTGTTTAGTGTGAGATAGAATCTAGCAGAACAAAATATACAATTGGGTGTATATACCAGGTGATGGAATAGATGGTGAGGATAGTATGCATAGGCAAATAGAAGAAATGAGTGGAAGGAGGGTAATTATTATGGGTGATTTCAATTATGGTAACATTGACTAGAAAGAGGAAATTGCATGTGGGAGGAAGGAATTGGATTTTATGCGGTTATTAAGGAACAACTATCTGCAGCAGCATGTAGTGGAAAATACCAGGGGGCAGAGAGTGCTTGACCTAGTAATTGCAACTGAGAATGTGGCTGTAACGAACATGACCATGTTGCCACCAATTGGTGAGAGTGACCATAAGGTCATGACTTGGGAGGTGGCTAAAGGAGTGGAATTTACAATTAAGACAGGGTACATGTGGAATTACTGGGCTGGTAAGTATGACAAGCTTAGGTGCGTGCTTGGCTCAAAGTGTTTGCAGGAGGCAATGGTTACCAAGAGTCCGAATAATAAATCAAGTAGGGGTTAAATGAATGAATAACACTATTAAGCTTGAGCTGCAAAAAAAGAAACAATTGTGGAGGGAATTTAAGGAGAAAGGTGACCAGCAGGTGCAGGAACAGTATAAAGCTCAGGCCAGGATGGTAACAAGAGCAAAAGCGGATTACGAAAGAGAAAAGCAAAAGCGGATTACGAAAGAAAATTGGCCTTTCAGGCTAAAGAGAATCCCAAACAGTTTTTTCAATATGTTGCAAGTAAAAGGAAAAATGTTCATGGCAGAATGATCTTAAAAAATGCTGAGGGTAGGGAGGTAACCAAACCAGTTGATATAGTGGAATTACTGAGCGAGCACTTTGCAAGGGTATCCAGGTGGTGACATTGCAGGAATGGAAGAACCAACAGCTTATACTGGAATTGTGATGAATGAAGTAGAGGTAACTAGTCCATTACAGAACCTCAATGTCAATACATCTGTGGGATTGGATGGTATACCAGCTCATGTCGTACGTGAAGCAGCTAAAGAATTGTCAGTACCCTTGACCATTTTGTTTAATTTGAGCCTCAGGTCTGGGTCAGTCCCAAGGGGATGGAAAGAGGGGAAAATAGTTCCGCTGCATAAAGGTGGTTCCAAGGCTGCTGTTGAAAATTACCGGCCAATCAGCATAACAGGAATCATTATCAAGGTCTTGGAGAAAATAGTCAAGAGGAAAATACAAGATTGGATGGAAGAAAATGGGATACTGTATCGGGGACAGCATGGTTTTGTGAAGGGTAGGTCATGCCTCAGTAACTAGCTCACGTATTATAACACAGTGACGGCTGAACTGGATAAGGGTAATGGGTTTACAGTGATTCTACTAGACCTTGCTAAGGCCTTTGACAGGATACCACATGGAATTCTAATCAGTAAAATGCAGCATATGGGGATGGATATAGGGTTGGTGAGATGGATAGGAGGGTGGTTGATGGAGAGATATCAGAGAGTGGTTTATTCAGGAGTAGAGTCCACAAGACAGCCTGTGACTAGTGGTGTGCCACAAGGATCTGTTCTTGGACCACTGCTGTTTAATTTGTTCATTAATGATATAGGAAAGGATCTGAGAGGAAGAGTTCATTTGTTTGTGGATGATGCAAAGTTGGGTAGGGCAATAGTGAATGCATATGATGTCAAAATTTTGCAAGAAGATTTGCATAGATTGGAGGTCTGGGCTAAGGAGAATGGATGTCAATTTAATGTGGCGAAATGTAAGGTTATGCATTTTGGGATGAAAAGATTAGCAGCAGATTACTACACTGGTGGAACTGTACTCCAGGAAATTGATGAGGCACGAGATTTAGGAGTGTTGGTGGATAAGGAGTTGAAGTTTAGGGGGTACATTGCAAAAAAGTGGCCAAATCAGCTCATCAAATCACTTGGTTTGCTGAAGAATACGTTGACAAGCAGACACAAACAAGTAATTGTTCCTCTGTATTGGGCCTTGATAAGACCCCCATCTAGACTACTGTGCCCAGATATGGGCACCAGGGTTTCTTCTTGATGGGGAGGAGGTGGAGAGGATCCAGAGACGAGTGACCAAGATGATAGCAAGTCTGTGGAATGAACCTTATGAGAACAGGTTGAAGATTTGTGGGTTGCAAAAATTGGTCGATAGGCAGAGGAGGGGAGATATGATTGAGACATTCAAATTACTGAAGGGTTTCTATAAAATTAATTCAGAAGATATTTTTGAGAAAAGGGATGGTTGTGGGAGGACTAGGGGACATCCATGGAAACTGGGCAAAAGTGTGGTTAGTAAAGGTGTTAGAGCTGGGTTCTTTACTTTTAGAGTGGTGAATGAGTGGAATGGGCTGCCAGAGTCTGTGGTGGATGCTGTGACAGTGAATGAGTTTAAGGCGAGGTATGATAGATACTGTATGAATGTCGAATAGTTGTGATGAATATGATTTGGGGCCTCCCTCGATGAGTCTAATGACTCCCTGGAGTTGCCCGTAATAATAATAATAATAATAATAATATACCCTTTTCTCGCAGAGGTCCTCATGCTGCTGGCAACCACCCAGGTAATCACCTCATGGTCACTCTCACCAATTGGTGGGTGATTTGACACCTCATTTATAATTACATCCTCTGATGAGATGACAAAATCCAAGACCCTCAATCCTCGCATGCCCTCTGTTACATATTGTCTGAGGTTATCCTTCAAAAACTCAAGAAACTCATTTTCTTTACTTCCAGTTGCTATCTCATCATCCCAGTCTATATTGCCATAATTAAAATCACCCATGATGATCACTCATTTCTTATTTGCTTGGCTAATTTGATCATACATTTCGTTATCACTGCCATCCACAGATGGAATCAATGGCAATATCATATTAAAAACAAGGATATTAAGAGAGAACTTGACATTGCTAGCATCCAGGAATATGTTAGCAGAGCTAATCTCAGGTGGTATGGTAACTTAAACGGAATGGGAGAAGAAAGATTAGCAAAACAAGTGTTCTCTGCCAGGTTGGCAGGAAGAAGACCCAGAGGGAGACCAAGATATAGGTGGATTGATATGGTAAAAAGTGTCTTAGAAGATAGAAATATAAAATTTGATAATGTTGGGGTCTTGACAGGTAACAGATTGATTTGGAGGAAAATTGTAAATAGGAAGTTAGTAATGATGTAAATTTTCCATGTAGTACTACCATATCCTGTATGCCCTTGAGGGTACATATCAAGAATTTGATGACGATGATGATCTATTTGCTGGATATCTGCTCATGACACAGACTAGCCATTACTAACACCATGTTCTAACAAAAAGATGCGCACAAGTTCACGTGGAAGAAGACACAAAAAATAAGAAAAGGATCATTGACGATGTCATTGTTGATGGTGATATCTTCATGCTGGTTCAAGATACAAGACAGTACAGAGGATTTGAAGTTGGAAGTGACCATTTCTTAGTGCTAAGCAGGATAAAAATGGATATTACATTGAAAAGAATAGTATGTAAGAAAGTTATAAAAAATAGCATTGAACAGCTTTTACAGGTAAACTGTAGACTTGACTATACAAACGTCATTGAAGAAAATTTGAAGCAGTTTGAAAAATGAACCAAACCTTGGAGTCTCCGTGGAAAACTCTGAAAAAGATATTAATTGATTCAGCTAGGAATGTATGTGGTGAAGTTGTCTATAAGAATAGAAAAATAAAAACTTTTTATTTATGCATTACTGCATGGTGGACACAAGAAGTTAAAGAAGCAATTCTGGAAAATGTTGGATCCTACTTCTTGTCAATCTTTACTTTGGATCTGACATGTTAGTCACTACGATGTTCTTAAACAAAAAATAGTTGCTAGTCGATTTCTAATACAAATATAGAGAAAATTTATATTTATAGACTGTGCCACTCTATATCTGAATTAGTTCAAGAACTGAAGAAAAATCAACCCTCAACTATTTCTCCTTAATATGTTATTAATATATATACTGGCCGAGTATATTCAACTAACTTAATTCACCCGCCTTGGTTCGAATATTTTATGAATGGTGAAGTAAAAGAGATTCAGGCAAAATACAACATTTGATTAACAAAAACAAACATTTAATTTTATAATCACAAATTATACACTTAAGATCAAAATACTAAACAAGTTATTATAAACACTTCAGCCTTTCTAATGATACTGTCATACAAACTCAGACAATGGTAAATCTGTTATCTCTAATACAGTCTTCTCACAGTTCTTTAAGTTCCAAATACGACAAAAATTGCAGTAACACTTCCTCACAAATAAACACTTTTAAATTTACACTTCAGCTAATTTTCACCAATAGTTACTGTTAGTATAGGGAAATTCTAGGATGAAACTCACACACTTCTCTGTATAGGAATATTAATGGTTGAAATAATCTTACCGATAATCTTCTATCTTCATCTACTTATATATATATATACACTTTTTATAACTAAACACTTAAACAGTATACGGCACTCATTAAAATAATTCTTCTAAGCAATAACTGAATTAATCATCGGTCACAATACACATAAACAAACGTTGTTGCATAAAGTACTACTGATCACTCATGAAATAAGGCAATACACAATAATTCCTTAACTTGGTGTTTTATATGCACAGCTATTCATTCTTCCTGTATTCATTTAATTCTTTAGGCAATATATTTCTAAGCACAGCTAACGGTAAACTTCACTTTACAGCCTCTACTATTCTAGTAACTCAGTGCTTTGCTTCAAGGTTCTGTGTGTCCTTGAAAGGCCGGCCCTGAAATTAAATCTCAATTCAAGTATTGCTAGTCCATTTAGTAGTCACTCAGCTGTCTTCCGTAGCTATAATTGTTATTCTACAACTTATTAGCTAACCGCCTCTCAGCTAGTACACTTTATTAGCTGCTTGAGTGACTTGCCGACTCACTATTATCGCACTGTGATTTCCGAATGCCAAATGCTCCGATTCAAACCTAATGCCAATCTCTCTCTAATAAATCTCTAATCTCTTAAATTCTTATTATTTCAGCGTTCATCGCTTTTTATATCCATTCTTCTCGCCTAAATTGTTCTCATGATTTCTTTCTAAAACTCTTTTCAATAAACCTCACATGGTGTTCCAAAACGTGCTCGCTCACTTACATACGTTTCCATGACAACAAAACAAAATATAATAAAATTGAGCTATTACATAACGTTAAACTTTACAAACAGGAATAAATAGAGAATATTTACATTTCAAATAATGCGCAGTTAAATTATCAAATACAAGTTCTTATAATATTAACATAATAATAATTAAAATAGCTTAATAATATTTAATACAGTCTTTTCATTATTAATACATATATCTTTGATTAAATAATTAAATATTAGACAAAATTAAGGTAGTTATATGAATATTAAATTATAAACAAGTGATTTACATTAAATAATATTTACAAATGTAGCCTTTGCCATGGTGGATTATGTTGGATTCTGAGGAGAGTATTAATAATTTAAATTTCTCTTCATTTAGAATCCAACAAAGGAAAGCATACCAAAAGTTTCTAGCAAATAAGTCAGCAGATGTCCTAAAAGAATAGAGATAAATGTAAGAGTACTAAGCTATGCGTAAAAGTAGCTAAACAAAAGTCATGGGAAGACTTTGGTAAGAATATAGAAAATAAATATCAGGAAAGTGACAAAATTTTCTATAGGTGATTGAAAAAGTTTAGAAATAGAGGAAAGAGTACTGTAAAAGGAATCAACAATGATAAAGGTGACATGATCACTTTCCCTGGTTGGTGAAAGTGATCATGAGGTATTGGTTTGGAAGGTAGTCACAGAAAAAAGTTGTTATCAAGAAGGTCTATATGTGGAGCTACAAGGTGGCTGATTATTAGAAGCTCCATAGTCAACTAGCATCAATACACTGGGTTGATGAATTGTGTAGAAAAGATGTTGACAGTGCATGGGAAATGACAAGGCACTATCCAATGCAAGCAATGTATAACTGCATACCAAGAGTTAAGCAAATAAATAGAATAGGAGTGAGATGGATGAACAGTGAAATCAAGCAAGCAGTGTTACAAAAGAAGTTGTTATGGAGGAAGTACAAGACAGTTCGCAGTGAACAGATGCATGAAGGCTACCGGACTGGTTGGCCGAGTGGTTAGCGTATCCACTCTCCAGCCAAATGGCTGTGGGTTCGAATTGCACCGTGGGCATGGATGTTTGTGAGTGTTCATGAAAATAATAGTGTTGGTGGTCAGCAGCAGAAAGCGTTTTTGTAATTGGTGGATTAAGTGGTGAAGGTGAAGAGTTGTTGAGTAGATGCCCTCCCTCGATGAGTCTTTGGACTCCCTGGAGGTGTTATGTAATAATAATAATAATATAAAGTGCAGGCCAAAAAAGTGACAAGCATGGTTAAAAACGAAAAAGTAGAATTATGAGAGGAGACTGGCCAGTCAGGTCAAAGCTAATCCATAGGAATTTTTCTGTTATGTGGCAAGCAAGAGGGAAAATAATTATGGTAAACTGACACTGGTGAATAGTTATGATATCAAAGTAACCATAGCAAATGATATAGTGGAATTATTTAATGAACACTTCATCAGCATATATCATAGTGGTGTGATTGATGCTGTGCAACATGAAGGGAGGCATGGCTAAGGAGAATTAAAGGTGAAAGAATCAGAGATGTATCAAGTGTTGCTTGAGTTAGATGTTAATAAGGCTGTGGGGATGGATGACATATCACCACATTTTTAAAGAATGTGCAAAAGAGTTAGCCATGCCCTTGTCCTGTTTATTTAATGAAAGTCTTGCAGTGGAGAAGGTTCCTACATAGTGGAAAGAAGGCAAAATAATATCTTTCCACAAACATGATTTGAGAACAGAAGTTTCCAATTATATACCAGTCTGTATATCTGCAGTTGTGATCAAAGTTTTGGAAAAATTGGTTAGAAATGGAATACAGAATTAGGTTGATTGACATAAGATTCTATATGATGATGGACGGGTTTGTGAAAAGCAGGTCTTGTTTTAGCAATCTGCTTATATTTTATGATAAGGTGACAAATGTGTTGGATAAGGGGGAATCATATACAATGATATTCTTGGACTTTGCAAAAGCATTTGATAGATTACCACATGATAAGCTGGTGTACAAGCTGCAGAGGAATAGATAGTATATTGGTTAGATGGATCGGAAAAGGATGGTAACCAGTGGTGTGTGTGGCCTCAGGGTTCTGTTCTTGGGCCCCCTACTGTTTAACTTATTTGTTAATGATATTTTATGTGGATTGACTGGGGAGCTGCAAATATTTGCTAATGATGCAAAGTTAGGTAAATTATCAGGAATAGTGCTGATGTTAATTCTCAACAGGAAGATTTGAATAGACTTTTAGCTTGGATAAATGAGTGGGGTTGCAGTTTTAATATTAATAAATGCAAGGTGTGTACACTTTGGGATACAGAGAGATAAGGCTGTACTGTATTGGTGGAGCTGTACTTCTGGAAGTGGATTAGATTTGGGATCTTGGAGTGATGGTAGACAGTGAACTGAAGTTCCAGGGGCACATTGCATGTGTTGCAAAGACTGCACATCATATTGCTGCTCTGATAAAAAGTACGTTGACATGTAGGGATAAGGGGATGATGGTGCCTCTATATAAGGCATTGATCACACCACATAGATCACATGCTCAGATTTGGTCACCTAGTTTTCAATGTGATGTGGAAACACTAGAGATGGTCTGACAAATAACCAAAGTGATATCAGAATTCCGGAGTGTTGGTTATGAAGTACATTTGAGAGAATGTGGATTACAGAGATTGTTGAATAGGAGGAAAAGAAGAGATATGATAGAGACCTTCAAGTTAGTTAAGGAATTCTATCAGATTAATACAGAAGAAATTATAAAAAGAGTGGATGTTAAGATGGACAGAACAAGAGGTCATCCCTGGAAGTTGTATAAAGATGTGGTGAAGAAAGGTGTGAGGAGTAGATTTTTTATGTGGAGAGTCGTAAGTGAGTGGAATGCATTACCTGAGTATGTTGGGAGTGCATATAGTGTAAATAACTTCAAAGCTCATTATGATAGACATGTTGCTGGTTGAGTGGGTCTCCCACGATGAGTCTGTTGACTCCATTGAGGTTACCAAATAATAACATAAACTGCAGATAAGGATAACCTAGATGTCTGGAGTAATTATTTTGAAAGACTTAAATGAAACATGCAGTGAAAGAAACTTCTCATGGCACAAGTTTCTTAAACAACATACTAGTACATTTTCAAGAGGAATTCAGAGAGGAATACATATCAGTACTTGAGGTAGAAAAAGCCATCAAAAACTTGAAATGTGGAAAGGCAGCTGGAGTAGATGATATTCGACCAGAAATAATAAAGAATGGAGGTATAAAAGTCTTCCAGTGGCTACACTGCATAATGCAGAGGTTATGGTTAGAAGGTTGAATTCCAGATAGTTGGAGTAGAGATCTAACAGTTCCAATCTATAAAAAAGGAAATAAAGCTGAATGTGAGAATTACAGAGGAAATGCTCTACTAAGTGCTCCAGGTAAGATTTATGCCAGCATACTTGAAAACAGGTGGAGAAAGATTGCAGATGAGAAACTTGGAGAAGAACAAGCTGGGTTCAGACCAAAGAGAAGTTGTCAAGATCAGATTTTCACTTTATGAGAAATAGTTGAAAAATCATGAGAATATGACAAGGATCTGTACTTAAGTTTTGCAGATCCAGAAACGCATATGATAAGGTGCTCAGAGAAAAGCTTTACAAAACTACAATTATATGGGGTAAATGGAACATTATACAGAGCAATACAGTCTATATTTAAGCTGTAAGTTAGCAGTTAAAATTGAAGGAAATACAGGAAGATGATTTGATGTAAAATCAGGAGTAAGACAAGGATGCTCATTATCTGTAATCTTATTCATCATCTATATGGATCACATTATGAAAGAAAGTTTCATTAGGCTTTTATGGAGATGATGTTATACTCCTAAATATATCTAGTGCAAGTTGCCAGGATTTTCTAACCTAAACTGAATAACATGTTTATTCAGTTTAGGTTAGAAAATGCTGAACATCAACTGCATTCTGAAAAAAGAGCTTATAGAACAAGTAAAATATTTCAGCTATTTAGGCACAATTTTAGTGAAGATGGCAAACTAAATTTGAAAATAGACAACAGAATAAGCAAAACTGGTATGGTGGGTAGCCAGCTGTATAAATTTATATGGAATAAGAGAGAAATTAGCCAAAACACCAAACTAGCAATATACAAGACAGTGTTCAAACTTGTTTTAAGTTATGGATCTGAAAATTGGGTTAGAAATGAAGCACTTGATCAAAGACTAGAGACTACAGATATGAGGGTTCCGAGAAAAATTAGGGGAGTGAACACATGGCATCAATGGCAGAATCATATTATTATTATTATTATTCAGGCCTCCAAGGAGTCAAAAGACTCATCGAGGGAGGTCCTTTCTAAGACATAAAGTCTGTCAAGACTCATCGAGGGGAGGTCCCCCCCTGAGAAACACAAAGTTTATCATACCACTCCTTAAACCCACTGACCGTTCTCGCTCCCACCACTCCATCAGGCAATGCATTCCACGGCTCAACCACCCTCCACACAAAGAAACCACTCCTTACCCTCTTGCTCACAGTTTCCTTTCGTAACTTCCAGGGATGGCCTCTTGTCATCACTCCTTCCCGCTGATCAACGAAGCGAAAGAACTCTCCAGTGTCAACCCTGTAACCACCTCTCAACAGTTTAAAAGTCTCAATCATATCACCTCTCCTTCTTCTATCCACCAAACTCTGCAGTCCACATTCTCTCAGCCGATCCTCATAACTATCCTTGTACAGTCCTGAAACCATCTTTGTCATCCGTCTTTGTATCCTTTCCACAGTTAATTTATCCCCTTCAAATCCTGGGGACCAAATCTGAGAACAATAGTCCAAGTGTGGTCTGATCAGAGACTTATACAACGGAATGATAACCCTCTTATCTCTGCAGGTCAGTGTCCTTCTCATAATAGCAGCAATCCTCTGTGTTACCTTCACCACCTTTGCAATATGTCCCCTAAACTTCAGGTTTCTATCAATCATCAACCCCAGATCTCTTGTCTCCCCTACTTCCTCCAGTATAACTCCTCCCATAGAGTATGCAGCATCCCATCGATGTTTCCCAAACCTCAAGACCTTACATTTTGCTGCATTAAACTGACACCCCCATTCATTTGCCCATCTATCTAGCTTATTTAAATCCTCTTGCAGGGCTACCACATCTGCACTATTACTAATAATCCTTCCAAGCTTCGCATCATCCGCAAACAACTGAATATCCCCCTGCAATCCACTGGCTATGTCATTGATATAAAGGTTAAACAATATAGGTCCTAGTACTGAGCCCTGTGGGACCCCACTTGTAACTCTCTGCCTCCTGGAAACTGCTCCACCATACACAACTCTCTGATACCTATCAGACAGCCAATCCTGAATCCAGTTGACCAATCTGACATCCAGACCCATGTGCTGCAACTTAAATATCAGCTTATCATGCGGCACCCTGTCAAATGCCTTCGCCAAGTCTAAGAAAATTGCGGTATATGCCTTTCCCTCATCTAATGCTCTTGTAACTTTATTATAAAAGGCTAGCATATTGCTAAAACAAGAGCGTCCTTTCACAAATCCATGTTGATTCTCACAGATAACATTACCCTCATCTGCCCAATGCTGTACACAGTCCCTCACTACTTTCTCCAAGATCTTAACAACTACTGATGACACACAGACTGGCCTATAATTAGACACTTCCAGTCTGTTACCACCCTTATGCAATGGCACTATCTTACCTTCCTTCCATTCCCTGGGCACCTTTGCCAAAGCCAGACTTTCATTGAAAAGCCACGTTAAAGGTATTGTCAATTCCCTAGCACATTCTCTCAAAACTCGTGGCGAAATACCATCCAGTCCCACAGCTTTACTGACATCCAGAGTACTCAGTATCTGAAACACACTCTCCTCCTGTACCTCCAGACCTCGTACCAGTCCTATCCCTCTAGCATTAAAACTGACTCCTCTAGGATGAAATACTCCAATAAAGTGTTCATTGAACAATTCCACTATGTCCTCTGCATCAGTCACTCTATTCCCATTTTTATCCCACAATATTATTCTTCCACAGTCATTTCTCCTCCTACAGGCTGCATAGCTAAAAAATTCCCTAGGATTTTCTTTGGATCTTAGGGCCAATCTCCTCTCATATTCCAGTTTCGCTTTCCTTACCACACGAGTCACTCTTCTGGCCTGTGTCTTATATTCCTCATGCATCTCTTCACCTGTCTCCTTATATCTCTTCCATAGCCTCTTTTTCGCATGCAATTCCTGTTTAATATTGTTTGTCATCCACTTTACTCCAAATTGTGTCCTCTTCTTCACTCGTGGTATACAACTTACCATTGCTGATAACAAATATTCTTTCACAATTTCCCACGCACTGGTGATATCCCGGCCTTCCAATTCCTCCCTCCATGAAACTTCCCGAAGTTGACGTCTAAGACTATTATAATCACCTGCCTTATAATTCCACATAAGTTCCCGTCTCTTTGATACTCCTGCATGTCTATTCATTTTCCAAGTCAAAACCATATGGTCACTCTCTCCAACTGGTGGGAGAGACGTCAACTCAGTTATTATCAACTCTTCTGATGCTATAACCAAATCCAAAATTTTTGAACCTCTTGTTCCCTCTGTTACATGTTGCCTAAGACATTTGTCCCTCAAGAATTCTAGAAATTCCATTCCCCTATTGTTACATGCATCTTCCTCTCTCCAATTTATACTACTGAAGTTAAAATCTGCCATAACAATCATTCTTCTTGCACTTGCCAAACTTAGCTGTCTAAACATCTCCTGGTCCCCATCCTCTGTGCTCCTGGGTCTGTAGCAACACCCCACTAAATATCCTGTCTTGCCTACCTCTACCTCACACCATACGCTCTCAAAATCATTTGTCTCACTTCCTTCCAAATTCTCCACTCTTAGAGGACATAGGTCATCACTTATCAAAAACAGCACCCCATCATATTATAAATGAAAGGAACTTGACATTACTAGTATTCAAGAATATGTAAGCAAAGCTAACCTAAGGTGGTAATGGACACTTAAATAGAATGGATAAGGAAAGGTTAGCAAAACAGGTGTTTGATGTCAAGATGGCATCAAAAAGACCCAGAGGCAGACTAAGGCCTATGTGGGTTGATTCGGTCATGAGTGCCTTAGAAGCACGTTGTTAGATATCAATATTGGAGTGCTCACAAGCATGAGAAACAGATTAATTTGTAGGAAAATTGTTGATAGGAGATTAATAATAATGTAAATTTAATCATGTAGTGCTGTCATAGTAGGCTGAACACCCTTTGAGAGTACATATCAGGAAATAGATGATGATGTTTGACTGTGATTAATGTGTAATTATTTTAATGAATACTACAGAGTTATCCCCTCATCAAAATAACAGAAAACTTCAGGTTATGATGTAGTTAGCAGGCAGTCTACATGGAATTTTGGAAACTTGTGAGTAGGAAAAAAAAACTTAAAATAAAAGCTTGGTCTAAGGTGGACCTTCCAAGATAAGCCTTGTGATCCCACAGAGGTTCTGACTTATTAAAAAAAAAAAAAAAAAAAAATCAACTAACGCCTTTTGATTCCCATATACGGGAGTAGGCGAGGCCATTTAGCCCTATCTAACTTTTGGAGACTGAGTGGGCAGTTCAATCTCCACTGGTACCAATCAGAGATAGATGGCCCAAGGCTATCACTAATTAAACGGTACACAGTGAAGAGAGGCGGCTCAAATGTGCCTCCATCTCGTGGTCCCTAACCCTAACACAATATATTTAATGTCTGAAATAATGTGGGTTCTACGGTCGATTTTCTTAAGTTTACAGGACGAAAAACCCGAGTTTCCGGGAGGAAAAACCTGCTTGCCCGTGCCAGAGATCAACTAACTCGGGAACCAGTCGAAAAAAGGCTTAGAAAAATTTCCTCTAGTCGCCGACTAGACTCGAAACCAAGTCTTCCTTTGTGCGGCCAAGCGCCATGGTATGCAAACGCCACATCCACTGAGCTACACAGGCTCTGTCTGACTTATAATAATAATAATAATGATGATGATCACGAAAATTAGCAAACATAACTCAAAGCATTACTTGGATGTTGAAGAACACACAGACAAGTAAAAATAGGGAAATCAGAATCCTCTTTATAAGAATGTAATTCAAGGATCTTGATTGCTGTGCACAGATTTGGTCGTCTTGGGATTTTCGGTGGAGAGGATTCAGAAACAAGTGACTAAACTAATGATAGGTCTATGGAATGCTCCCTATGAAAATACTCTGAAGGTGTGTTTTTTGCAAAGTTTATTTTTTGCTTAAATATAAAGAGCTAATAAGCTTTATTTTTTGATTTTTTTTTGATTTTTTAAAATTATTTGTTGTTGTTGATGAGCCCATACCTCTCATGTATGGGCTCAGCGAAGGTTGGAATGGGTAGTGAGGTGGGAAAGGAGAAACTTGTGTGCATTTGATTTAAAAGCCTGTATATTGTTCTTCCCCATGATGTATTTCCACATCATGGGGAAGACTGTTCCACAGTACAACAGTAGCAGGGATGAAGGAGGAAGAAAAGAAACTTGTTCTGTGAGTTTCAATGTTTACTGTGAATTTGACAGGTAGTAAACATGCAAAATTTTTCAATAGATGACAAATAAAGGGAAAACTAGAGGATTCAGCCCAGAAAGTTGTGAGTGTGTGGACTAGATTTTTTGCTTGGAGAGCGATATAGGAGTGGAATGGATTGCTAGAGATAATTGTGAGTGCCCTGACAGTGAATAAGTTTAAGAAGAGATATGATACATACTGTGTTAATAACGGTTAGTATGAGTCTCCCACAATGAGGCTTCTGACTCTGTGGAGATACCTGTATAATAATAATAATAATATTGCTATGATTGTTCTGTCACTATTTTTTCAAGCATGCTTCCAAAATGAAATTCATTTTTATATCTCTTATGAATAAACACAATAAATAATGTAAAACAAGTTACAATACAGGAAGATGCTAAAATTTCTAGGAAATTTCAAATAAAACAGTTTACTTGAAACTAAGTGTCCATATTACATTAAATTTGTAAATGGATTTGACATTACAGAATTAAAAGTTGAGTAGTTTCATGATAAAAGAAATATTGCTGTGTCATAATAATAGTTTCATGATCACTTAAGATTATTATTATATGGGTATCTTCATGGAGTTTGGACTAACAGTTAGGAGACCCACATTAACCATTAGAAATTTAGGTCTCATGCCCTTGCTGATGACATTCATTAACAACTTCCAGGGTGTTCCCCCTTTTTTTATATTGAAAAAAAAATTCCCCGTACACCAATTTTATAAATCTCTTTAGTAATGTATGTCGTTATCATATCACCTCCCCTCTTTTCTGTCTATCAACCAAATTTTACAATTTATTCCTAATCTTCTAGAGAACATTCTACAGACCTGTCATCACCTTGGTCACTTACCTCGGAATCTTCTGAACCAATTCCTTATCCTTATGAAATCCAACTAAATCTGTGCAGAGATTTCCCAAACTTCTCCATGCATTTGTCAAAAAGAGGATGACATAAACAAGAAGATCCCTTGTTGAATGATGATGGAGGAATCCACATATGCAATAATTTATTAGTTGACAGGTTTTCAGGTAACATAAAATGGAACAGAGCAGTGTAAAAAGGCAACAACAGAGAACAGGAGTCCACTCTAGAGCACAAACTTTTAGAATCAAAGAAATTCCATCAGTACCAGAAGATTTTTTAATAACCAGTTTGGAACAAGATTCTTCTAATCTCTTTTGGCAAAAAAGGGAGTTGAATGCTGTGTGATTAGAATGGTATGCAGTCATTACCAAGATGATCAATGCAAAAACTGGAGGAAAAGTAAGAATCCAGGAGACGGGCTTTTATTATGAGTAATGATGCAAGAGAACCATCCAAGTGCAAAAGAGAAGAAGAAGGTTGGATAAAAGTTAAAACAGCTATGGCAAGATAATATAAGGTATGACTGCCATTTGGACATGATTTCAGTTTCAACCCATTCCAAATTAATTCAGAAACTGGAATTAATTTGGAATGGGTTGATAATCTGCATGCTACTACTTCAAGTATAAACAGAAAAGGAAGATATAGATGATGATGAATGCCACTTGCAATATGTTTAAGTCTTCTTTTGTACTGCCTTGAGACATTTCTTAGAAAACTAAGGTTTAAATAAGGGACAATAATTTAAAGTGGAATGGGGAACGAATGCTTCCATACCAATAACAATTGCTTCAGTGATGCATTCAGTGCAAGTGTCCAGATAAGAAGAATGAAAAGAATAATCCAACTAACTAAGGAAATGAGGCCATGAAATCTCAAAGATTGTTCCACGGATCTGCAGTCAGATAATGCTTTCTCAAACATCTCTTGACCATTTCCCATACATGGATGGGTCCCTTGCAGGTTCTAATACCAGGATAATGCTCCAAGCAAATTCCTAATTTCATCATAATTACCTGCAGACTGAAAACTCTATCCATACTTCACTACCTCCCAGATCAAAAATGCACTTTGTCTTCTAACTCAAAGCGGTGGCTACGGTGGTTACGGGCAGACCTTCTAATGCTATCAGCATGTCCAGAATACTCAAATATAGGACTTTTCCATCATGTACTGTTTTAGCTAATGATCTCTGCATAACCCATAAATCCAAGCCCTTCTCCACTCCTATGTGTCCTTTCCTCAGAATAGTCAGTTGTGTGCTGTAATAATTACTCATCCTGATTTTTTGCCCACTATCCAGCTTATTGGAGGCCTTAAGAGGCTCGAAAAAGTTCATTGTTTGGTCTCGGGCTAGGAAATACTACACTAAAATGTACAATAGGTTGACCACCTTCTCCACGTGGGATTCACATTAAAAAAAAAAAACATCTATATATATCTTCCTTTGCCTCTCCAAGCCTACACTAGCAACCAACCAATATAATTTTGTGTCCTACTAGCCAGTAGAACAAATCTTGTACCCAACAGGTCAAAATGCACTGCTTCACAAATGGATGATATAACTACAGGGATAGAATGTAAAGGATATCGTATGTTCAAAGACAGAGAGAGAGAGAGAGAGAGAGAGAAAACAGGATATGCAAAGGATATTATCAGTTATAACAGAAGAACTACAATCAACAAGAAGTTCTATAATATTGACAATATCCCTTGCCATAACCTGTTTTCTCTCTCTCTCTCTCTCTGTGAAAATACAATATCCTTTACATCCTATCCCTGCATGCCTAGCACATCAATAACATATAACTTCCTAGTTATATGTTAACATCAGAGATGTATATTGATGTGCTAGGTATGCGGTGCATACCCACAGAATAGCAATATCACCAATATTTTGTGTTTGCATTTATCCCTGTTAAAGACTCCCCTAATTGTTTTCTGGCTTCGCGTGATTCCTAAAATTAAACACAATATACTAATGCTTCATGAAGAGGACTTTTTTGATGTGTAAACATTGCATCACATTCACATTAATAGTCCAGGTGTGTGCAGCCAAAAATACAAACACCTTTGAGACCTTTGAATAGACATACAGATGGTGTTCTAGTAGTTTTAAACCACCCAGAACGCGAGGCAGGGTATGCACTGAGATAATAGCACCCAGAAATCAGTGACTGGTTATTGTGTCAACCAATCCAACTGAACGTTGTCATTGTAATGAGATGCTGATTTGTTTTCTGAGTTTCATTTGTTTTGTGTGTGTAAAGTGTAAACTGATGTGTTTAGGACATCGATATAGACAAGTTTTTAATATATAATTTTCTATAAATAATTTATAACTTTTTTGCCCATATTTACAATGGGAAACAGTGTTAACAATCTACTGAATGTCCTGTTTTCTGCCAGAGCTTTTGCAGATTGTATGATTAGAGTCGAAAGAGGTTGAAACTTGTTATAAATAAGTAAGCAAAACAAGTTATTTCAGCCTATCTTTGGTTTAATCTGGGAATATAATAATTTCCCAAGTGATTACTTTTTCCGATTTCTGTGCATATTATATGGCTGTATTTAAAAATGGTATCAAAATTCAAAGTATTCATATTTCAATTTAGTATTTGCCAATGATAGTCTAATCTCACCATTTATGTGAGAAGCATAAAACCTTTATGCTTCTCACATAAATGGCATGCATAAAGCATAACTATTGTTCAGTTGACCTTTATACTTTCCATATTTAAAATTATATTAATTGACAAATTAAAGTATTCAAAGATATCCTACAATTAAATACATTGGATCAATTAAGATGAGAGCTGATGTGCTATGCACTCTGAAAACTTTCATACATCAATAAAAATGCAATTATACAGTCCAATTGACGTGAATTTTGTAGCTCTGTTGCAAAAGCAACCTAAATGGGCATGACACCACTGGTCAACATCTACAATACCCTATAGTTATGACAATCCTTTAGCATATGGAATTGAAATTCTCAAAACTTCTTAAGGAGGATTAGAATGAAAGCAATAATTATTAATTATTTTATTGATTATTTTTGTATTATAATCATCAGAGATTAAAGTAGCTCTGATAAATAACAGTTCCTTATTTAAAAAGATAATTAGTGGAACATAGCTTATGTGAACATTCAACTGAAATTTTAATTACACGATATTTCTGACAGAGGTGATGATGTAAAGTGGTATTGATATATTTATCTATAAGCTGGTTTTCTGTATACTGAGAACAGTAGACTGCCATTAGGTTAATGCAAAATGAGAACATCCAGAAAAGAGAGACAATTGTTATCATCTACTTCAAGTGTAAATTTAATTTTTGGGTTTATTGAATTAATTTTTTCAAGAAATTCATGACATTTGCATACAGCAAAAACATCATTGACATATCAGTATTAAATAGATGACTGAGGAAAAAAGCATTGAGAATATGTTGTTCATATTGTTCTATAAAACAATTTGCTAGAGTAGGGGAAATAAAAGATCCCATTTCAGTTCCTTCTATCTGTTTATAGCTTATTTTGACAGCAAAAGTAATTCCAATAACAATTATTTGAATTTACAATAAAATCAAATAATTTTACAATAGGAGAAGAAAAATCAGTGCATAATAATTCTATTGCATTAGCCAGCTGGATGTTTGTGAAGAGTGAAACTGTTTAAAAGGGTTATAAAGATAATTCTGATATTTTATTCTTGAAATCTGAATTTTTAATGAAAGAAAAAGAATTTCCTGTAAATGCAAAGAGAAGATTTGACAAATATTTTGAGTTTGTAGGCCAGACAAGTTAGATTTTTTTAAAAGATTGAGAGAATGTAAGTTGCAGAGCCTCGTGATTAGGATGAAGGGGAGGGGGGATATGATTGAGACAGGGGTTGTTATCGAGTCGACATGGAAGAGATTTTTCATAGAATGGGTGAGGGGAGTAGAACAAGAGGCCATTGCAGGAAACTGTATAAGGAGGATGTGAACAGAGGAGTGAGGAGTAGGTTCTTTGCATGGAGAGTGGTTGGTGAATGGAATGCATTGCCTGAGTGCATTGTGGGTGTAGACACATTGAATCAGTTTAAGGCACGGTTCAATAAGCATTGTATGCAATAGTGTGTACCCTCCGATGATGAGTCTCCGACTCCATGGAGGTCAAATGTTAATAATAATAATAATAATATAATTCACAATAAGTCTTAAAAGGAACATTTTCTTTATGAATCTTGGGATGAAAGACCATTAAGTCAGGAATGTCTAGCATGATGAGCGCTTAACTTTTTTGATGGTTTCTTCATCCCAAGAATGAACGTCATCCATGAGATTATTAAGTTTGTTGATTTGTGACTGAGTAGGATCTCTGGAAATGCATCTATTGATGATATAATCATGAGGTACACAGGCAGGATTACCAATACAAATACAATATTATTATTATTAAGTGACACTTTTAAAGAGTCCAAACAGTCTAAGGCTTCATTGCAGGAGGGCATACAACTTCACACATCCAATCTTAATTTATTTAATCTATAATAGCATTATTCACTACAATGCAATTTACTGCTCACTGATTTTTTTTTTTTTTACTGTAAATTGTGTGTAATCTCTGGCTGATTTGCCTAAACACATTGCAAAGTCTAATTAAAATCACAGATGCAAGGGATCTGATAAACACTAGGCAATGCTAGTGAGACAGCTTTTCTGCCCAGAATGTAAAAACTAAAAAAAAACTTCTGGACAGGATGGAATGCAAGAGTATCAGTGACTGCACATTTAAACTTAATGTACATGATAATAACAGGTGTGGGGAAATCCTGACATGTTTTAACCAGTTTTATCCATGCCACCTGTTGGTGGCATGGATAAAACTGGTTATAGACCTAAAAGTGAGTTGCTGTTTATTTATGAATGTCAGAAGCATCAGAAATAAAATAAACAAAATTATTTCACTGAGTTTATTCACCCACAAGTTGTTGGAATAAGTGAAACATAGTTGGATGAGGATGATATCCTGATGAAAATAAAAATGGAAGGGTACAATGTTCAAGGAGATGCTGCTGATCATAGCAGGCAAATTATGTCCACACAATGTGGAGATGTGAGATGTAAATAGTGACAATGGTTTTGAGACAGTATTGTGTGAGGTAGAGGTTGATAGGAAGAGATATTTAGTCATGTTGCTATAGGACTGGGAATGTGGGGGAGGGAGGGAGGGAGGTGGGTAGCGATGAAGAAATGTATAAGCAACTAGGGTAATTGATGAGGAAAGGGTGATGATTATGAGTAATTTGAATTATGGTAATACAGATTGTAATGAATTGATAGCATTTGGGAATATGAAAAATAAATTTTTTGACAATATGTAATGGAGGACACACAAGTACAGAGTCTTAGATCTGATAATTTCATAGAAGATGTGATTGTGAGCGGGATGTTGCATGATCATTAAAGTGATAAACCAGGTAGTAGCCAGCCATATGAAATCTTCTATGACAAAAGGATATATGTGGAACTACAAAGCCAGTAATTATGAAAAGCTTAGGAGACAGCCTGCAAATAATAACATGGAATGAGGAGTTAAATGGAAAGGATATATGGTGCATAGCCACTGACCAACAGAATTTTAACAGCATAAATAAATGAATGTATTCTGAAGGTCAAAAGGCTGAATAAGGTAGGTGTAATGTGGATGAATGATGATATTAAGCATGAAATCTAGAAGAAGAATGCACTGCAGAGGCAGCACAATATGAGCAATGCTAATCTTCTTCTTCTTCTTCTGCAGCTTCTCCCACTTAAGTGGGGGTCACTGTTTGTAATGAGTCCCCTCCACACCTTCCTGTCTTGGGCCGTCACCACATCCAAGTTCTTCATCTTCAAGTCCTCTTCTACCAGCTCCCTCCATCTCTTCTTTGGCCGCCTACGCTTCCGCCTTCCTTGCACATCCATCTGCATGACCCTTCTTCCCACATATTCGTCCTCCCTCCTCATCACATGACCAAACCATCTCAACCTTGCCTCCTGTATTTTCGCTCCTAAGTTCGTAACTTTCACTGTTCCCCTGACATAGTCATTTCTCAGACAATCCTTTCTGGTCACACTGCACATCCACCTAAGCATTCTCATCTCTGCTACCTCCATCCTGCTGATATTATTTTTCCTCAGGGCCACAATTTCTATAGCATATGTCATAGCTGGCCTCACTACTGTCCTATAAATTTTGCCTTTCAGATTGATCGGCACCCTCTTATCGCATAACACTCCAGCCATCTCCCTCCAGTTCCTCCAACCCGCTTGTATCCTGCATCCCACTTCCTTCTCAGCTCCTCCATCTTCTTCCACTGTTGAACCTAAGTATCTAAAGTCTCTCACCTTCCTGATGACATTTCCTTCCAGCTCCAGATCTGTCTCCTGGCCGCCGCCCACTGCACAACACATATACTCTGTCTTATTTCTGTTCAGTCTCATACCTCTCTCTTCCAGTACTTTTCTCCATCTTTCCAGTTTAGTTCCCGCTTCTTCTCTTGAATCTACACACACTACACACAACAAAATGTCATCTGCATACAACATTGTCCAAGGCGCATCTTCTCTCACCTTCTCTGTTACCACCTCCATCACAATATTAAACAGAAACGGACTTAATGCTGACCCTTGATGTAAGCCAACTGTTACTTGAAAACTTTCTGTCTGTCCCAAACAGGTCCGAACACTTGTCTTCACATTTCTGTACATTTCCCGCACCAACCTGACATATTTCTCCGGCACCTTCTTCTCCCTCAGACACCTCCAGACTTCTTACCTTGGCACTCTATCATATGCTTTCTCCAGATCAATAAATACCAGATGTAGCTCCCTTTGTTTCTCTCGATATTTGTCCATCATCTGCCGTAACCCAAAGATAGCATCTGTTGTTGATCTACCAGGCATGAAGCCAAATTGTTCCTTTGCAATCTCCACCTCCTTCCTCCTAATATTTATTATTATTTTTTTATTATTATTATGACACCTCCAAGGAGTCCAAAGACTCACTGAGGGAGGGCACCTACTCTGCAGCTCTCCATCTCCATCCCTTACTCCACCAACCAACCAACCTCAACTACCATCATCTACACCAAAGCCATCTATTGCCCACCACTAGTATTTTCACAGACAATCACAAACATCCATGCCCATTGCAGGATTCGAACCCACAGCCTTTTGGCTGGTGAGCAGATACACTAACCACTCGGCCAACCAGGCCAATTTAGTTGCGCACAGATTATAAAGAGCAGACCAGAAGATTCATCCTGTACTGACTTCATACCTTCTTCAAAATTGCATGCTTAATCTGCTCATTCATTCAATCTAATTAACTAATAATCTTCCTCCCTCCCTCCCCTTCTCTCTCTCTCTCTGATTCACCCCAATCACTCTCATACATTGTTTCTGACCACCACCTCTTCTATAAGAATTTTCATGAGTAATGTTCTACTGAACTGGCCATCATTATTCTTCCCTCTTCCAGCTTCAAACCTACCGAACCAATTTTTTCATTCCTCCTCTTTCATTCCCTCTGCTTCTGTGCTTTGAAACAGCTTCCTTCATTCTTTCTTCACCACACGCGACTTCCCCCTCCCCCACACACACACTTCTTGTCCACACAGTATTGATGTGCCACAGTTTAACAAACTTTCATGTATGTGGTTAGTGTGGATCTCCCATCTCATCTTTGCTTGCTGACCATTATGTGAATCCTCTGAGCAACAGGCATCATTTAATTACCATATTATTATTATTATTATTATTCCAAATCTACATGGAGCCATAAGACTCATTAACACCCACATTAACAATACTGTAACACTCTTTAAACTCATCCACTGATCCACTGTTTGCAATCAGGCAATGAATTTCATGTTCCTATCACTCTCCATGCAAAAAAAAAAGAAAAGAAAAAAAAGTTCTTACTCTAATTTTGAAACCTCCAGGAATGGCCTCTTGGGCTCATTCCTTCCTCTCTTTCTACCACATGAAAAACATCTCCAGGGTCAATCTGGTAAATATCTTTCAAATGTTGCAATCATATCTCCCACCCACTGCTTCATCTCCTATACACCAAACTCTGTAGTGTGCCTTTAGTCTATTCACATAACCAACATTGTAAGGTGCTAATATCATTTTTGTTATCAAATCTTGGTTCAAATCTTGGCTGACTAGATTTGAACACAGCAATCCAGATGTGGTCTGATCAGTGCTCTATATAATGGTACCAATGTCCTTTTATCCCTGCTGGTCAACATCCTCCTCAATATTGTAGCAATTCTCTGGGTTGTCTTCACACACTTTGCAATGTGTCCTCTGGACTACAAATGTCTATCGACAATCACTCCAAGATCCCCTGCTTCCACCACTTCTTCTGGTATAAATCCACCAGTGAGTATGAAGCAACCCATCTGCCAATCCCAAATTTCAAAACTTTACATTTAGCTGCATTAAACTGACATCTCCACCTCCCATTCATTTGCCCACCCACCTTTCAAATTTATATACATCAAAAACACAGATAATATTTGAATAATTTGGCTATACACACAAGAACTACAGATTTTTAATGAATACTTTAAACAATTATAATCAAGTATTACAACTCAAAGTTAACAAATGATTGCTTTTTTCTATTTTGTGTATGTTGTAGTCTGTACAACGAAAGTTATGTTGTGTAGAGAACGAAAATAAATATGGGACAATGCTGACATACAGAGTCGCACCATCATAAAGTCGCACCATCATAAAGTCGCACCATCATGGTAATGATACTACTACTTCCCTATAAAAAAAAAAAATACCAGTCATCAAGCTCACAATTACATACATAAAGCATATAGATAGCATTTTACACAATAAGAATTAAAGTGGCCTTCATGCCCTTTAAAAAAAATATTCTTTTATTTTAAAATTCCCAAACCCTCCACACGTGCCAATGAAAAAAACAGCTGTTTGTGAAAAGCACTGCCTGAGAGTGTCGTGACACCAGAGAATGTGAGTATATTTAAGGCATGGCATGATGAACTGTGTGTGTGTGAGTGACTGTGGAACCTCCCACGATGAGTCTTTGACCCCATGTAAGTCTGATGATGATGATGGTAATAGTAATAATAATAATTATTATTATTATAAATAAATAAATAATAATATTTATTTATTCATTTATTATGAACATGACATATCGCTACATAGAAGGCAAGCAAATCAGGAAAAATTTGCAAAGGGAAATACATTACATGGAACAATACATTATGGAATTAACATTTCATACTACAAAGTAAGGGCATAATTTTATCAGGGATAATACAAAAATGACAAAGATTGCAGGCTACATTTATATAAAAAGATTCAAAACAATAGATACCATGGAGGACAAAGAGCACATCAAAATGGATATCAGGAGGCTGTTTGGAGGGATAAAAGAGAATAGTGTGACAGGAAGATTAGTAAGTATGTTGCCTAGATATGAGGTGGAGAGCAAGGATTATGAATGATATGTTAGCTGAAATGTGTGAGGAGAAAGGAGTATAGTTTGTTAATGTGTGGAATGAGTTTGAAAGACAAAGTGAACTATATAAGAGAGATAGACTGCATTTGAGTAGTTATGGTGTAAGTTGCTTGGAGAGACTGCTGCTGGAAGGTAGAGAAGTGAGTACAGAGAATGAATCAGATCAAGTGGGAAGTGATGTGAAAGAGCAGGAGAGTAAGACAGGAGAGATTGAAGAGGTGGTTATGAATGAGGACGTGAGTGGCATGAGTATGGAAAATGAGAGAATGGGTATGCAAGAGGAACAGGGAAACAGGGAGGCTAAGGGTGGACAGGGGTACAGAGCATGAGAAAGGTGGATTCTCCAAGAGGATGTGAAAGCATTTGTAGACAGGAAAGGAATGGGATGACACCAGTGATAAAGAGGAAACAGTTGGAATTGAAGAGGATTCTAGAATGAATAAGCAGAAAGGGAAACAGCCCAGTTGAGCATGGAGAGATCACATCAAATGAGTGGTATCAGTGGAACTAACTGTAGATCCAGGAATGAGCTGTTGTGTTTGTATACAAATGCTAGGAGTGTAAGAAACAAGGCAGATGAATGTTTGCACTAATTGAGTCTGTTCACCCAAAAATTGTTGGTGAGACATGGTTAGATGTGGGCGACATTCTGACAGGAATAGAGATGAAAGGGTATGATGTATTTCGTGAGGATAGGAGTAAGAAAGGAGGGGAAGTGCTATTGATTGTGTTGTGCCACTTCATAGAGAAAGAGTTATGTCCATTAAGTAGAGATGCAAGAGGGAAATAGTGCTAGTGGTTTTGTGGCAGCATGGTGTGAGATAGAGGTGAATGGAATGAAATACTTGGTCAGATGTTGTTATAGACCAGGTAATGTGGATGGTAGTAATAATGAAATATATGATCAAATTAGCCAAGCAAATAAGAAATGAGTGATCATCATGGACGATTTAAATTATGGCAATATAGACTGGAATGATGAGATAGCAACTGGAAGTAAAGAAAATGAGTTTCTTGAGTTTTTGAGTGATAACTACCTCAGACAGTATGTAACAGAGAGCATGCGAGGATTGAAGGTCTTGGATTTGGTCATCTCATCAGAGGATGTAATTATAAACGAGGTGTTAAAATCACCCACCAGTTAGTGAGAGTGACCATTAGGTGATTACCTGGGTGGTTGCCAGCAGTGTGAGGATCTCTGTGAGAAAAGGGTATATGTGGAACTATAAGGGGGGTGATTATGAAGAGCTCAGGAGACAGCTAGTGGGTGTAGCATGGAATAATGAGTTAGCTGGAAAACAGATCAATACAGCTTCGGGGATTTTCAAGAACTATCTAGTAGATGCAATGTCTAAATGTATTCCAATGTTGAGAAGGTTAAATAAGGTAGGCATGAAATGGATGAATAAAGACATTAAGCATGTGAAACAGAGAAACAGAGAAAATGGCATTATGGAGGCAGCATAAGAGAAGTGGAAATAACCAATTCCATGAGGATTACAAAGACCAGGCAAGGTGGTGACTTGGTTGGTAAGGGTAGCAAAAGTGAGGTATGAACAGCAGTTAGCTAATGAAAACCCAAAAAGAATCCTAAGGAGTTTTTTCGATATGTAGCCAGCAAAAGAAAGATTGATTATGGAAGGATGACATTGATTGGAGAAAATGGTATAAAGACAGCTGTTGCGGAAGATGTGGTGGAGATACTTAATGAGCAGTTCATAAAGGTCTTTCAATCTCATGAATGTGACTTCATGTTGAGATTGAGAGCAGTTGAAGACTGGGGAGAAGAGACTGACTATAAGTGAGCAAGAGGTGTATGGGAGTTGAACAAACTAGATGTTAATAAGGCTGTGGGACTTGATAATATATCACCACGTATTCTGAAGGAATGTGCCAGGGAGTTGACGCTGGCCTTAACATATTTTTTTAATACGAGTCTTGCACTGGGTCAAGTTCCTAAGGAGGGGAAGGAGGGCAAGATTGCGCCACTTCATAAAGGAGGTGATAGAACTCAAGCATCAAACTATAGGCCTATCTGTGCGTCAGGTGTTGTGGGAGAAGCTGGTGAGAACTAGGATCCAGAAGTGGGTTGACAACAATGTTTTTATCTTTGATGTACAGCATGGATTTTCTAAAGGGAGGTCATGTTTTAGTAATCTACTTACCTATTACAATAAGGTGACAGCTTCCTTGGAGAGAAATACACAGTATTAAACTTAGATTTCACAAAGGTTTTTGATAGATTACTGCATGATAAGTTGATAGTCAAACTAGAGTGGATGGGGTTGATGTTAGATTAGTGCATTTTATTGCAGACTGGTTATCTGATAGGTATCAGCAAGTTAGTTATGGGGAGCAATATCCATTAAGAAGAAAGTCACTAGTGGTCTGTTTTAGGGCCATTGCTGTTTAAACTATATGTTAATGATATTGGCAAAGATTTGGATGGGGATATTCATTTGTTTACAGATGGGACGAACCATGAAGAGTAGAAAAGATGTGGCCTTAAGAGAAGACTTGAATAAATTGAGTGATTGGGTATGGGAATGGGGATGTGAGTTCAATGTTGAGAAATGTTGGTTTTAAAATTTGGGAAACAAAGATGGGATGCAGAATTTATGCTTGGTGAGGATATATTGTCAGAGGTGGAGGAAATAAGCAATCTGGGGGAGATAGTGGATAAGGATCTGAAATTTAGGACACATAGCCAAAATGTGAAGACAACACAAAGTCTTCTAGGAATGATGCAGAGGACACTGACTTCTAGAAATAGGGAGATTCTTGTTCCATTGTGTAAGGCTTTGATCAGGCGACACATGGACTATTGTGCCCAGATTTGGTCACCTGGTTTTCAGAAGTATGAAGAGATGTTGGAAAAGGTCCAGAGGCAACTGACTAAGGTAGTTTCTAACTTCTGGAATGTCGAATATGAGTGAAGATTGAAAAGATGCAATTTGCAGAGTCTGGTGGACAGGAGGAAGAGGGGAGATATGATAGAGACCTACAAGTTAGTAAGGGCTTGTTATAGGATCAATGTTGCAGAGGTTCTACAGAAAATAGTGGGAGATCAGGGGAGAACCAGAGGTCATCCCTGGAAACTGTATAAAGAATGGTTTGAGTAGGGGAGTGAGAAGCAGGTTTTTTTCATGCAGAGTTGTGAATGATTGTAATGCCTTGCCTGAGAGTGTGGTGTCTGCAGAAAATTAAGTGTGTTTAAAGCACAGTATGATGAGCTGTGTAATGATAAAAGTCTTTCCAGATGAGTCTGACTCCATGTGGTCTTGGGTAATAATAATAATAATAATAATAAAACCATGCAACAAAAATTCGGGTATAGCATGTAATTTTATTTGGTTTCTACAAAACATAAACAAAATGGGCTGTGAAAGACAACATTATTATTATCATTATGAAGATCTAATTCCCCCATGAAATCGAAGAGCTCATCATGGGAGGTCCATACTATCTCTCTCTCAAGCCAAAGGATCATTGAACAAACCCATTCACAGTTTCAGTACTCACCACATTTTCAGTCAATGCATTCCACTCTTAATGTAAGGAACCTGCTTGTCACCCCATCTGCTCACACCTCCTTATACAGCTTCCAGGGATCACCTCTAATTCTACCCTTGCCTCTGTCTAGCCTATAAAAAATCTCCTCCATATCAATCTGGTAACACTCCTCGCCAACTTATGTCTCAATCATATCCCCTCTTCTTCTACTATTTACAAGGCTCTGCAAGTTGCATTCCCACAATCTCTCCTTATGTATGACATTGACTTAGTAAACCTTCTCTGGACCCTGTCCAATGCATGCTTATTTCCTTAAAAATCAGGTGATGAAATGCTCACAGTAGTAGTCCATGTGTAGCCTAATTTTATATGAGAACCATAAACTCTTTACTTTTGCATGTCAGTGTCCTCATTATTGTCATAATCTGTGCTTAACATGAAAACTTATCAACATTGAGCTGTATATGTGATTCACATGTTGACATTAACTGTTAAATTCTTGGTGTTTATTTCTGGGTGTTTTTTTATTTATTTAATTCAATTTGATATAAGTAATTTCTTATATTCACAGTTTTCATCTAATACTCCTGTGATCCAAGTGATTCATTGAACTCACTGACTGAGATCAAAAATCATTGCACTATTTAAAATCACTCAAGGGGTTGATCAACTGTTGCAACTCATATTCTTTAATTAACTTGTGAAGTATTTTGAAAATTAATTCATACTCCTGTTTGGGGTTCTACAGGCACTCATTTTGTTATTATTATTTTGACACCTCCAAGGAGTTCAAAGACTCATCACATAGGGGAAACTCTACTCTACTCTGCTACACACACACACATCTCACCTACTACTTAATGATTCTACTACACACAACTACCATTAATGCCATGTACTGCCCAATCACCACTGCCAATAATATTTTTTGTCTGTAAATTGCTTGTGTTCCAATGGCTGATTTGCTTGTATGTGAGATGAAAAACCTGAGTTTACAGGACAAAAAATTCTACTACCTTCATATGAGATCAGTTAACTCACCTTCAATTGAAAAAGCCCATATAAAAATTCCTCTCATCACAACAGGAATCACCCTCAGGCATTTTCCAATCGGAGGGTGCAATACACCATTATTCTTCCAACTGCACTATAGAGGCACTTACACTTCAGAATTAACAACTCACTGTCAATATATGCATTGATTTTGTGCTCATATAGGTGGGGGAGGGAGACTAAACAAAAGAAACAGATGGAGAAAGAAAACAAAAAGTAAATGATAGTCAAAATTCACAGTAAGATCCTTACTTTTTCCTGACAAATAAAATAATTTAACAACTTATCTGGATTACTCAGAATTAACAATAATTTTATTGACCAAATGAGAAGGTCCAGAAAAGATTCACCAAGTCAGTGTCAGGTCTGTGGAATGTGGGGTATGAAGACAGATTGAGGGAATGCAATTTGCAGAGCCTTGTGAATAGAAGAAGGAGAGAGGATATGATTGAGATGTACAAGTAGATGAGGGGTGATTAATGTGGAGATTTTTCATAGACTAGAAGGAGACAAGGGTAGAACAATAAGCCATCACTGAAAGCTTTATAAAGATGGTGTAACAAAGGAATGAGGAGGAGATTCTTTGCATGGAGAGTAGTTGGTGAGTGGAATGCTTTGCCTGAGAGCATAGTAAGTATAGAAACTGTGAATGGGTTTAAAGAACAGTTTGATCATCATTTTACATTAGAGTGTAGATCTCCTCTGATGAGGCTTTTGATTCTTTGGAGGTTTGATGTAAATAATAATTACTACTAATAATACAAGTATACAGAGGTAAAGATACATAATAAATCAAAATATATGTAATGAATGAGCATTTTAATGTAAAACTTAAAAAATGCCCAATTAAAATTATTTTAGTTTCTTATTTACTAAAAATAAGAAATTAATGATAACGTTTATTCATAATTCTTTACTTATTCATATACATTATTGTTATGCTTTTTTGGGAATCTCCATGGAGCCAAAGACTTATTGTGAGTAGCTCATTTTAACCATTGCTCACACAATACTTATCATACCTCTCCTTGAACTCATTCACTAAAGAAGCACTCACAACTATCTCTGGCAACTCACTTCACTCATTCATCATCCTTCAAGCAAAAAATCTAGTCCTGACATCTTTGCTAAGTACATTCTTACATAACCATGTATTGAAGTCTTTGGTGTCAATTCTAAAATACCCCTTTAATAATTTATATATTTCTATTATATCCTCTCTTTTTCACCTAACAAAGTCTTTGAAGTCCATAGACCTTCAATCCATCCTCATAGGAAGCATTCCATAGAACTGTCACAATCTTGGTTACTTATTCGGTCATTTTACATTTTCTTGTGAATTCTTCCCACCACTTCCTCTTCTCCATGAAATTCAGACAACCAGATGTGGCCGTATTAATGCCTAATAAAGCAGAATAATAACCTCACTATTCTTGCTTGTCAGCGTGTTCTTTCACAACACATAATCTGATGTGTTGTTTCAGCTACCTTTGCAATGTGTCCTCTGGACTTCAACTCCCTATCTACAATTACCTCCAAATTCTTTGCCTCATCAATTTCCTCCATGGAGGAAACTGACGAAGCAAGTTCTATCACTTGAAGTGCACAGCAAGGGATCTCTTCATCCCAAAATGTGTGTATGACCTTACATCCAGCAAGACCTTTCCTCCACAAAACCATGCTTCATTCAACAAGAAAGAAAATAAACTTTAATAAATTTAGTTTAATCCTTTATCCAAGTGTGAGCAAACAAAGTTTGCACCTGAAAGTATCTTCAGGACTGGGGTAAGGTAGTACAACACCAGGCAACTCGTTGCAAAGGTGGAGCAAGATAGCATCACTCCTATCTCAGTAACTGTTTTTACAATGAATTGTAATGCACTGAGATATAAACTGTTTTGTTTGTTTTTTTCAGTAAACTGACTTTAGAAAAATTGCTATTAGGTGAACTGACTTTAAAAGAATTGCCATTTGGTTAATTGTTGTTCAATGAACATAACTATGATGAATTTTCATGGAAGTGATAAGATCATACCTGAACTACATTACACAGATATGGTCATTTGGCTTTCAAAGAAGAAGAAAGGATATTGCTGATGATTCAAATGTGGATATCCAAGATACCAGAAGGCTGAAAGAATATTCATTATGAGGAGAGATTTAAAGAATGTGGACATCACATGTTTGGCGACTAGACAAAGGAGAGGAGATATAACAGAAATATACAAGACAGTCAAAACAAATTTTACAGTATAGATATATATGAGATTTTTCAATATATGCAAATAGGGCAGAAGAGAGAGAAAGAGCAAGAATCATCCCTGGAAACTGAATAAGAGTGTGGTCAGCAAGGGTATGCTAGGTGCTGTGCCAATTAAAGGACCTTCTTTGATGAGTCTTAAGACTCCATGAAAGTGCCTGATCAATAATAAATCCTGTGGACTTTTCTAAATAAGTGTTCACATAAACTTGATTAAGCAGTATAGTCTAAAAGATTAAAAAATAAAGGATTGAGGAAATCTCACTGTGTCTGACTTTTCTCTTGGCTACTGCTTGTATACCAGTCCCACTGACAGTCGGTATCTTTCTCAGGAGTAACTGGTTGGTCATGCAGTAGTGGTGTATCACTTCGATCTGGATCATGATTTCTAGAATTAAATTAAAAGATATACAGATGATTAATTCAATAATTCTGTAATTATTTTAAATAAAATTGTGATAATATATACATAGCATTTCTGTTGCAAAATCAAAACATATGAGGGTCGTAAATAAAGTAGTGGAGACACTGTCAGGAGATGTAGTTGGTAAATCAAATGTTACTCTTGACAGAGGTACCAGTGAATAGACAGATAGAGGTACTGAACAGACAAACTGACACTGCCCATTCTAACAAGAGTCTCCTTGTGTGAAGAAATGGTTAAAGTCAACATCTCAGTGTGCAATGCTCTAAGGTATGTTCACAAGATTAGAACAACAATCCTGGATCAAGGTCCAGGTTGCATGAGGTAAAACTGCAAGTGTGTTATTGTGGCCTAAGGGAAGCCTGTGGCAAGAGTGCCCAGTTGTAGCGAGATAACGAGGTATATTTCGTGCAGGGTGAGACCATCCCGGATGATAATCGCAGTGCAGGATGCCCTGCCATTTCAGATAAACATGTTGAACTTGTTCAAGGACCCATCACAGTTCATTGGCAATAGACTGTATACCAGTTAGCCCAGGTAACTGGGATAAACCACCAAGTGTTTGGCACATCCTAAAAGAGAGGCTCGGTATGCACAAAATTTCAGCTTGTTGAGTTCCACATCACTTGACTGAGATGCACAAATGTCATCTCAGTTAAGGGAAGGAGTTAAGGAGGATGTTCCTACACTTCCCTTGGAAGTGTTGGAACATCCTCTGTATTCACCAGATATGAATCCTTGCAACTTCGACTTGTTCCCCAAAAATGAAAGAATCCCTCAGAGGTTCTGCAGTTTTGTAATGTGCAAGGGTTTCTACAAGCAGTAGTTTGCACTATCACAACAGACAAAACACTCTGTTGATGGTATCCAGTGGCTTCCACAAATTTCAAAACAGGTGCTGAACATGGCAGAAGATTACAGTGAAGGGATGTAATTGTACAGACTTGATAAATAAACTATTTTACATTTTGTGTACATGTTGCCACACATTATTTACAACCCTCATAACATCATTTAACCAGAATAACCTGGGAATGAACTAGGATGTGAAGAACATTGATAAGGTTTCAAATGAAACTGGTTTCTCTTATCTCATATAGTGGATGGAAGAGCTTTCCACTTGAAAACGCCCTCTCCTCACCACAAACGACTGACTGAAAAGCATATGCACTTAGTAAAGTATGTATTTAGGATTATCTACCTTAACAAATTTAAAATTAAGTTTAAAAGTCAAACTACTTGAGTGCAATGTATAGCTCAAATTTTGTGCATACCGAGCTTCTCTTTTAGGATGTGCCAAACACTTGTTGGTTTATCCCAGTTACCTGGACTAACTGGTATACAGTCTAATACAGAAAGAATGTGTGATAATACAAATCCCACTATAATGTGAATATATTGTGAAAATCTTTAGATGGTAGAAAAATTTCATGCAAAACCACCACCCTACTTATATATAAACACAAGCTTGGAGTTTCTTCAAAAAAAAAAAAAGTTATATGTTTAGTCTTTAAAATAAGGTTTCTGGATTATCTACACCTTAACTCACCTGAAAATAAACACACGTGTTGAAAATAATCATTTCAACACGTGTGTTTCGTGTCCCTAAATTCGTAAATACATAAATATCCATAAATATTCATAAATATCAAAGAGTGGTTTACGGAGGCAGGTGCACCTCAGGGTTCAGTATCACTTGAGTATCAATAAAAATCTCCTTCAAAATAACTTCTAAACATGTCTGAAATTTGCTGGCATGTGGAGACATCTACTTTGAATATGATTCAGTTAAACTCTTCTAAAGTGTGGCTTTCAAATCTCCCAGATGGTAGCCGATGGACAGATATCAAAGAGTGGTTATGGAGGAGCAGGCAGGTATACCTCAGGGCTCAGTACTTGGTCTTCTGTTATTTAATTTGTACATTAATGACACTGGAAATATCCACTTGTTTGCTAATGATGCAAAATTAGGAAGAGCAATAGTCTAGGAAGGTGATGTAGATATCTTGTAGGATGACTTAAATATTATTATTATTATTATTAATCAGGCTTCCATGGAGTCAAAAGACTCATCGTGGAAGGTCCTTTCTAAGAAACACAAGTCTATCAAGACTCATCGAGGGAGATCCCTCCTAGGAAACACAAAGTCTATCATACCACTCCTTAAATGCATTGACCGTTCTCGCTCTCACCACTCCATCAGGCAATGCATTCTGTGGTTCAACCACCCTCCATGCAAAGAAACCACTCCTCGCCCTCTTTCTCACAGTCTCCTTTCATAACTTCCAGGGATGGCCCTTGTCACGACTCCTTCCCGCTGTTCAACTAAGCAAAAGAACTCCGCAGTGTCAACCCTGAAACCATCTCTCAACAGTTTACAAGTCTCGATCATATCACTTCTCCTGCTTCTATCCACCAAACTCTGCGGTCCACACTCCCTCAGCCGATCCTCATAACTAACATTGAACAGTCCCAACACCATCTTTGTTATCCGCCTTTGTACCCTTTCCAAAGTTAATTTATCCCCTTCAAATCCTGGGGACCAAATCTGAGAACAATAGTCTAAGTGTGGTCTGATCAGAGTCTTATAGAATGGAATGATAACCATTTTATCTCTGCAGGTCAGTGTCCTTCTCATTATTGCAGCAATCCTCTGCGTTACCTTCACTACCTTTGCAATATGTCCCCTAAATTTCAGGTTTCTATCAATCATCAAACCCAGATCTCTTGTCTCTCCTACTTCCTCCAGTTTAACTCCTACCATAGAGTATGCAGCATCCCATCGATGTGTCTAAAACCTCAAGACCTTACATTTTGCTGATTTAAACTGACAACCCCATTCATTTGCCCATCTATCTAGCTTATTCAAATCCTCTTGCAGGGCTACACATTTGCACTATTACTAATAACCCTTCCCAGCTTCTCTTCATCCGCAAACAACCGAATATCCCCTTGCAATCCACGGACAATGTCACTAATATAAAGGTTAAACAATATAGGGCCCAGTACTGAGCCGTGTAAAACCCCATTCGTAACCTTCTGCCTCTTTGATACTACTCCACCATACACAACTCTCTGATACCTATCGGACAGCCAATCCTGAATCCAGTTGACCAATCTGACATCCACACCCATGTGCTGCAACTTAAATATCAGCTTATCATGTGGCACCCTGTCAAATGCCTTTGCTAAGTCTAGGAAAATGGCAGTATATGCCTTTCCCTCATCTAATGCTCTTGTAACTTTATCATAAAAGGCTAGTATATTGTTAAAACAAAAGCGCCCCTTCACAAATCCATGTTGACTCTCACTGATAACATTACCCTCATCTGCTCAATGCTGTATATGGTCCCTCACTACTTTCTCCAAGATCTTAATAACTACTGATGACACACAAACTGGCTTATAATCAGACACTTCTAGACTGCTATTCGCCCTTATGCAATGGCACTATCTTACCTTCCTTCCATTCCATGGGCACTTTTCCCATGGAATGGAAGACTTTCGTTGAAAAGTCAGGTCAAGGGCACTGTCAGTTCCTTAGCACATTCTCTCATAACTCGTGGTGAAATACCATCTAGTCCCACAGCTTTACTAATATCCAGAGTACTCAGTATGTGGAACACACTCTCCTCCTGCACCTCTAAACCTCGAACCTGCTCTATCCCTCTAGCATTCAAACTGACTCCTCCAGGATGAAATACTCCAATAAAGTGTTCATTGAACAATTCCACTATGTCCTCTGCATCAGTCACTCTATTCCCATTTTTATCCCACAATGTCATTCTTCCACAGTCATTTCTCCTTCTACTTGCCACATAGCTAAAAAATTCCCTAGGATTTTCGTTGGATCTAAGGGCCAATCTTTTCTCATATTCCAGTTTTGCCTTCCTTACCATACTAGTCACTCTTCTGGCCTGTGTCTTATATTCTTCATGTATCTTCTCTTCACCTGTCTCCTTATATCTCTTTCATAGCATCTTTTTTTGCATGTAGCTCCTGTTTAATATTGTTTGTCATCCACTTTACTCCAAATTGTGTCCTCTTCTTCACTCGTGGAATACAGCTATGGGCAAAGGTAAATGGTTGTCAACTGGAAGTGGTTAAGTGTAAGGTGATGCACTTTGGGAGGATGAGATCACATGATGTGTACTGTATTAATGGAAATGAACTGCAAGAAGTTGACAAGGCAAGAGATTTGGAGGTTATTTTAGACAGAGAACTTAAGTTTAGAGGGCATATTGCAAAGGTGGCAAAAACAGTAGATGGTTGTTGAACAGACAAGAACACACTGACAAACACGGATAGGGAAGTTATTGTTTCACTTTATAAGGTATTTATAAGGCCACATCTGGATTATTGTGCACAGATCTTGTCACCTGGGTTCCTAGGTGATGAAGTAGTGAAGAGGATCCAGAGACGAGTGACAGACATTGTTACAGGTCTGTGAAATATTTCCTGTGAAGAAATATTGAAGGTCTGTGGACTCGATAAACTAGCTGATAGATAGAACAGAGGAGATATGATAGAAACATGTAAGTTATTAAAGAGGTTTTATAGGATTGATACTGATGACTTTTTTTTCTGTACAGTGCAGCAAGCAAGAGAATAAGGGGTCAACCCTGGAAATTGTGTAAGAGGCTAGTTAACAAGGGTGTCAGGACTAAATTTTTTGTTTGGAGGGTGGTGAATGTGTGGAATGCATTGCCAGAGGTGGATGTGAGTGCTTCATCTATGAATGAGTTTAAGGAGAAGTATGATAGATATTGTGCGAATAATGGTTAGTGTGTCAATGGAGGATCTTCCACAATGAGTCTTCTGACACCAAGGAGACACCATTATAGTAATAATAATATAAAAACTCAAACACTTGTCTGTCTTCGTCTTCTATCTGGAAGAAAATATTTGTAATTTTATATGGCAGGAGAAATGACCAGATCACTAACTCTTTCATTACTAAAATTTGTTAACCCCTGGAATAATTAAGTGTATGTACAAAAATGATTATGTAATGCTCAATGCAATTACACAGGTTTCAGATTCGAATGGGGTGGTAATGGCACTACACAAGAATAATTGTGGGTCCAAGGGGATGTTGAAATGAATGTACACAAATGCCTGATGTAGCAGAAATAAGGAAGAGGAGTTTTGGGCATTGATCATTGGCTCAGAGAGGTATGGGAATGTAAGAAGAGGAGAGAATGGAAACAATAGGAGCGAGGGAATGGTAAAAGGTATAATGTATGGTGACTCAATGATCCGTGGTGTTCAAGATAGGATGCGTGAGGAGTGTTTGCCAGGAGGAACAATAGAAAGGGTAGCAATGGCAATTAAGAGAGGTGAAAGGGTGGATGAGATGATTGTGATGGCAGGAACGAATGACTTGAGTGGTAATGTAAGTTGGGCAGCGAGAGATATGAGATTTTTGCTTGAGACTGTACGGAAGAAGACAGAGAGAGAGGAAAAATAGTGTGCGTGTTGCCTAGGTATGATAATGATCAGCTGAGCAGAAGAGCGGTGATATTGAATGGCATAATAGCGAGAATGTGTGACAAGAGAGGACTGGTATATGTGGATGCTTGGAGTGCGTTTGAGGAAAGAGAGGAATTGTATGCGAGAGACCATTTACATTTGAATGAGGAAGGACATAGGCATCTAGAGAGATTGCTGTTCTGAACGAGTCAGTGTGTCCCAGGGAGGATGATAGCAGGGATGGCCTCATGTGGGAATGGATACTTGGGAGAAGGGAGACAATGTCGGGTAACACTGAGCCCAGTGGAGTCTAGAAGGGATAATGCTGGGTATAGAAACAATGGCATTTATATGCTTTATACTAATGCCAGGAGTATCCGGAATAAGGGAGAGGAATTGGTGGCGCAGATAGCATCAGCCAGGCCAAAAATTATTGCGATCACTGAGACGTGGTTGACAGAAGGGGATATAACAACAGGAATAGAAGTCGCTGGGTATAGCATTTTTCATCAGGATAGGAGGGGAAAGCGTGGTGGTGGGGTACTGCTTATGATAAGTGATGACCTATGTCCTCTAAGAGTGGAGAATTTGGAAGGAAGTGAGACAAATGATTTTGAGAGCGTATGGTGTGAGGTAGAGGTAGGCAAGACAGGATATTTAGTGGGGTGTTGCTACAGACCCAGGAGCACAGAGGATGGGGACCAGGAGATGTTTAGACAGCTAAGTTTGGCAAGTGCAAGAAGAATGATTGTTATGGCAGATTTTAACTTCAGTAGTATAAATTGGAGAGAGGAAGATGCATGTAGCAATAGGGGAATGGAATTTCTAGAATTCTTGAGGGACAAATGTCTTAGGCAACATGTAACAGAGGGAACAAGAGGTTCAAAAGTTTTGGATTTGGTTATAGCATCAGAAGAGTTGATAATAACTGAGTTGACGTCTCTCCCACCAGTTGGAGAGAGTGACCATATGGTGTTGACTTGGAAAATGAATAGACATGCAGGAGTATCAAAGAGACAGGAACTTATGTGGAATTATAAGGCAGGTGATTATAATAGTCTTAGACATCAACTTCGGGAAGTTTCATGGAGGGAGGAATTGGAAGGCCGGGATATCACCAGTGCGTGGGAAATTGTGAAAGAATATTTGTTATCAGCAATGGTAAGTTGTATACCACGAGTGAAGAAGAGGACGCAATTTGGAGTAAAGTGGATGACAAACAATATTAAACAGGAATTGCATGCGAAAAAGAGGCTATGGAAGAGATATAAGGAGACAGGTGAAGAGATGCATGAGGAATATAAGACACAGGCCAGAAGAGTGACTAGTATGGTAAGGAAAGCGAAACTGGAATATGAGAGGAGATTGGCCCTAAGATCCAAAGAAAATCCTAGGGAATTTTTTAGCTATGTGGCCAGTAGGAGGAGAAATGACTGTGGAAGAATGATATTGTGGGATAAAAATGGGAATAGAGTGACTGATGCAGAGGACATAGTGGAATTGTTCAATGAACACTTTATTGGAGTATTTCATCCTAGAGGAGTCAGTTTTAATGCTAGAGGGATAGGACTGGTTCGAGGTCTGGAGGTACAGGAGGAGAGTGTGTTTCAGATACTGAGTACTCTGGATGTCAGTAAAGCTGTGGGACTGGATGGTATTTCACCACGAGTTTTGAGAGAATGTGCTAGGGAATTGACAGTGCCTTTAACTTGGCTTTTCAATGAAAGTCTGGCTTTGGCAAAGATGCCCAGGGAATGGAGGGAAGGTAAGATAGTGCCATTGCATAAGGGTGGTAACAGACTGGAAGTGTCTAATTATAGGCCAGTTTGTGTGTCATCAGTAGTTGTTAAGATCTTGGAGAAAGTAGTGAGGGACCATATACAGCATTGGGCAGATGAGGGTAATGTTATCTGTGAGAATCAACATGGATTTGTGAAAGGACGCTCTTGTTTTAGCAATATGCTAGCCTTTTATAATAAAGTTACAAGAACATTAGATGAGGGAAAGACATATACTGCCATTTTCTTAGACTTGGCGAAGGCATTTGACAGGGTGCCACATGATAAGCTGATATTTAAGTTGCAGCACATGGGTCTGGATGTCAGATTGGTCAACTGGATTCAGGATTGGCTGTCTGATAGGTATCAGAGAGTTGTGTATGGTGGAGCAGTTTCCAGGAGGCAGAGAGTTACAAGTGGGATCCCACAGGGCTCAGTACTAGGACCTATATTGTTTAACCTTTATATCAATGACATAGCCAGTGGATTGCAGGGGGATATTCTGTTGTTTGCGGATGATGCGAAGCTGGGAAGGATTATTAGTAATAGTGCAGATGTGGTAGCCCTGCAAGAGGATTTAAATAAGCTAGATAGATAGGCAAATGAATGGGAGTATCAGTTTAATGCAGCAAAATGTAAGGTCTTGAGGTTTGGGAAACATCGATGGGATGCTGCGTACTCTATGGGAGGAGTTATACTGGAGGAAGTAGGGGAGACAAGAGATCTGTGGTTGATGATTGATAGAAACCTGAAGTTTAGGGGACATATTGCAAAGGTGGTGAATGTAACACAGAGGATTGCTGCTATTATGAGAAGGACACTGACCTGCAGAGATAAGAGGGTTATCATTCCTTTGTATAAGTCTCTGATCAGACCACACTTGGACTATTGTTCTCAGATTTGGTCCCCAGGATTTGAGGGGGATAAATTAACTGTGGAAAGGATACAAAGAGAGATGACAAAGATGGTTTCAGGACTGTACAAGGATAGTTATGAGGATCGGCTGAGAGAATGTGGACTGCAGAGTTTGGTGGATAGAAGTAGGAGAGGCGATATGATTGAGACTTTTAAACTGTTAAGAGGTGGTTACAGGGTTGACACTGGGGAGTTCTTTCGCTTGGTTGATCAGTGGGAAGGAGTGATGACAAGAGGCCATCCCTGGAAATTACGAAAGGAAACTGTGAGCAAGAGGGTAAGGAGTGGTTTCTTTGTGTGGAGGGTGGTTGAGCCGTGGAATGCATTGCCTGATGGAGTGGTGGGAGCGAGAACGGTCAGTGAGTTTAACGAGTGGTATGATAGACTTTGTGTTTCTCAGGGGTGGGACCTCCCCTCGATGAGTCTTGACAGACTTTATGTCTTAGGAAGGAACTCCCTCGATGAGTCTTTTGACTCCTTGGAGGCCTGAATAATAATAATAATAATCAGCTGAACTTGGCCAAAAATTATAGGCATCAGTGAGACCTGGTTGACAGAAAATGATATAGTTACAGGGATAGAATGTAAATGTGTTGTATTTTCAGGGAGGATAAAGCAAACAGGAACAGTAGGTGGAGTATTGTTGATAACTGAAGAACTACAATCAACAAAATTAGAAATTAAAGTGAATTTTAGGTCTGGAGAAGATGGTTCATTTAAGACTGTCTGGTGTGAGATGGAGACCAACAGGACAAAATATATTGTTGGTTGCTTTTACACACTGGATGGAGAAAGTCCACAGGAAGATGTGGATATCATGTATCAGCAGATTAAGCATAATGAGTATATACTGAACAATTATTATGGGAGATTTCAACTATGAGGTCAGAGACTGGAGGGAGGAGAGGAAGATGGAAGTGAAATTTATACAGTTGCTAAGGAATAATTACCCGAAACAACATGTTATAGAGGGGACTAGGAATTTGAGAAGGCTGGATCTGGTAATAGCATCAGTAGATATATCCAGAACCAAGTTAGACTATGATTCCAATCAGGGAGAGTGACCATGCAGTCTTGTTCTGGGGAGTTGCTAAACATGTATAATTCTCTGCCAAGAAAGAGTTTATGTTGAACTGAAATCTGGTAATTAAAACAGACTTTGGAGGCATCTTAGAGCAGTGCCATGGCATGAGAAGCTATAAGAAAAAGAATATCAGTAGTGCATGGGAAGTGGTCAGAGATTGTTTCAGAAGCAGTATCAGACTGCATATCTAAGGTCAGGAGACAAACCAAGTGAGGGATTAAGTGGACAAGTAGAAATATAAAGAAAGAACTGCAAAAAAAAAAAAAAAGGAGGAATATAAAGAAAAAGAGGATCACCATATGCATAAGCAGTACAAAGTGCATGCAAGAAGGTTGACTACTATGATTGAGATTATGATAAGAAAAGGCAAATTAGATTATGAGAGAAAATTAACTAAGAGTTTTTTTCATTATGTAGCAAGTAAAAGGAAAAAGGATTATGGTAGGATGACTTTAATCAATACTGATAATAGGAAGGTGACAGAGGCAAAAGAAATTGCTAACTTGCTGAGTGGTCAATGATGTGAAAGAAAGATATGTCAAAATTGAGGTTGATGAACAATAGGTGTTCAGTATATTGAAAAATATCAATGTGAATATAACAGTGGGACTGGATGGCATGTCAGCTCATGTACTACATGAATGTTTTAGAGAACTGGCATTGCCTAAATCTCAGTTCTGGCAGGATTCGAAAGGAGAGGAAATACAATAAGATAGTTCCATTACATAAAGGTGGCTTCAAGACAGAAGTAGCAAACTACAGACCAATTAATATACAAGGAATGGTTATTAAAGTATTGGAAAATTTGGTCAGGAGGATAAACTAGGTAAAATCCAACAGTAGGTGGATAGGGATATGATACTCTATAGCAGGCAGCACAGCTTAAAGAGTAGGTCCTGTCGTAATAATAAGTGACAGGGGAAATGGATAAAAAGGAAATGACTACACCAGGATACTGCTGGTCTTTGTAAAGGCATTTGACAAAATAACACATGGAACCTATTACAAAAGATGGAACAAATGGGAATGGATATGAAGCTAGTTGCATGGATGGAGGGGGAAGGGTGATAGACAGACACCAGAGAGTAGTATATGGTAGAGTGGAATCTAGAAGAATGAGAATGACTGGAGTACCTCAGGATTCTGTACTACTCTATTACTCTTTAATTGGTATATCAATGTTATAGGAAAAGATTTAAGGGAGGGATATTCAATTGTTTGCTGATGATGCAAAACTGGGGAGGGCGATAGTTAGTAAAGGTGATGTAGATATTCTGCAGGATGACTTAAATGAATTGGCATTATGGGGAAAGGATAAAGACTGTCAATTTAATGTTGCAAATGAAAGGTTATGCACCTCAGATTGAAAAGGCTGTATACTGTGTATCAAATTGACAGTATTGGATTGGAGGAAATTGATGAGGATAGGTAAAAGTTGGTAAAACAGCTCAAAGGATTACTTGGATATTGAAAACCACACTAACGAGTAAAGTGGAAGTTATTATCTCTCTTTATAAGTCACATCTTGACTAATGTGCACAGATTTTCACTTGGGTTTCTTGGGATCAAAAGGTGGCAGAGAGGATTCAAAGACAAGTGACAAAGACAGTGGCATGTCTGTGGAATGCTCCTAGTGAGGATAAATTGAAGGTGTGTGGGCTATAAAATTTAGTTAATAGGCAGAAAAGAGGGAACGTGATAAAACCTTATAGGATATTAAAGGGATTTTACAAAATTGATGCAAAGGAAAATTTTCAATATATGACAAATAGTCAGAGAACTAGGGATAATTCATGGAAGTTGTGTAAGTGTGTGGTTTGTAAGAGACTAGATTTTTTTTGCATGGAGAGTGGTAAATGAGTGGAATGAATTGGCAGAATCAGTTGTGAGTACCCTGACGGTGAATATGTTTATGGAGAGAGATGATATGTTTTCTGTCTATAAACGTTAGCGTAGGTCTCCCACAATGAGTCTCTGGTCTCTATGAAGATAGTGTAAAATAATAATAATAAAATTTGTGGTGATATGTCACCCATTTTCACAGGCTTATTAACAATTAGACCAATCAACACTTAATACACTTCTTTTACCTGTAATTCCCATATTATTTGCCTCCAATCTAGGTGTTGCACAGCATCACTTACACCCATATGAAATGAAATACACTGATCAAGTGCTCGTTAAACGATTCTACTACAACTTTCACCATGGTCACTCTACTACCATAACTATTCCAATATTACCTTTCCATTATTCTTCCTCTTACTTCCATACAGTGAAAGAATTCTCTTGAATTATCTTTGACTAGACTGGCCAATCTCTTCTCATATTGCACTTTTTCTCTCTTTACCATGCTTGTCATTTGCATTTTATATTCCTCATGCACCTGATCACTACTTTCTTTTACCTCCTCCATGGCATCATCTTCCTTCCACTTTCTGATCCCAAAGGAATCCAGGTTACCAAATCTGTACATAGTAATTCAGACTGGCCATATTTACACTTTATAAAGAGGAATAATTAAATTTCCCTATGCCTGTTTGTTAGTGTCTTCAACATTCAAGTCATGTGAGGAGTTAATTTTGACTGCCTTTGAAATATGCCATCTTGACTTTGACTTTGTCTATAATCTCTCCAAATCCTAGCCTCATCAATTTTCTGAACTCCAGTGTCATCAAAGTAATGCACAAATAACACGATCCTACACTTTGTGTAATATACAAAGTAGGATCATCAAGGTGTAAAATCATGTGGATCACCTTTAAATTTAAAGGATAACAGTTTAAATCATCCTAAAGAATCTCTATACCATCAACATTAACTATTTGCCTACCCAGTTCTGCATCATCAGCAAACAACTGGAAATTTTTTCTTAAATTTTTTTCTTATATCACTGATGTACAAATTATCAGCAGTAATGCAAGTACATAAAATCAGAATTAAATTAGAATGGGAAAAGTGGGTAGAACAAGAGGCCATCCCTGGAAACAGAATAAGGAGGGTGTTAGCATAGGAATGAAGAGCATGTTCTTTACATGGAGAATGGTTGGTGAGTGGAATGCAGTTCTTGAGTGTGCTCTGAATGTAGACACATTGAATCAATTTAAGGCACAGTTGGATGAGCTTTGTGTGTGTGTGTGTGTGTGTGTGTGATACCATGTACCCCCCCCCATGACGAGTCTCTGACACCATGAAGGCAAGATGTTAATAATAATAATAATAATAATAATAATAATAATATCATATTGGATATGTTCAATGATATTTATCTACAAGAAAAATTCCACAAATCCTTGATTATCTTATCACATAAAAAGGGTAAATAGAAATTATATCAATACTATAGACCAATCAGTTTGGTATCACAATTGTATAAAATGTTTATATCCATTATATTAAATAAGATCACAAGGTGTAAATGTAAGTTTCTGTGGTTTAAAAGTTCTGTGAGAAGTTTTCAGTATTGAGACCACATTATAATATAAATAAAGAGTTTAATAAAAAATAAACAATTAAAACCCGACAAGTTTTGTATGTCGTAACTTTCAGGTTTTATGTACCACCCTGATGATGTAAGTCTTACATCATCAGGGTGGTACATCAGTTTTACACAACAAAAGCCTATTAACAATTAATTACACATATTGGATGTTTTTGATAACTTATAACTATATAACTGATAAACCAGAACACAAATGGTAAATTCATTACTGTATGCATGTTGGAAGATTGCTAGTTGTTGCTATCACATGTGTTATATCCTAGGTCCAGAGCAGTTAAATTTTTGATGAAAGCATACCATACTTAATGTAAAATTAAGCCTTGATTTTTATTGCATTGTGTAGGGATCCTAAGCATTTGTGAGGTTTCTTTAAATTTTCTTGTAAAACAGTTACAATCAATATATGATATTTTTGTTTGTTGCCAAAGTACTTGATGGCCAATAGTGGTTGCATGGAATGCTAGGCCTGATTTATGCTCTCTTCTTTTATTATTATTATTACCCAAGACCCCATAGAGTCAAAGACTCATCTGGGAGATCCTTTTATCATACACACAGCTCATCATACCATGCCTTAAATACACTCAAATTCTCTGCAGGCACAACACTCTCAGCAGTTTTTTCAACCTCTTTTACGTGTTCAGAAATGCAGATCTCTCCCGACCTTCCTGTCTGGCCTGCATAACAAATGCCACAAGAGCAATGAATAATGTGGTCTCAATACCAAAAACTTCCCACAGGATCACAAGGTTTTTGGATAATGCACAGCCATATGAACAAACAGGATTCAGAGCAAGATTCTCTACAATAGATTGTATCCAAACTATTAACCAAATAATAAAAAAAGCAAATTAATATAATTTTTCTGCATATTTAGTGTTTGTAGATTTTGAAAAGCCTTTGATTCACTATATCAGTTAGATATAATAAACAGTTTAAAACAACAAACCATCCCAACAAACTATATCAGATTATTATCATAACTGTATATCAAAACTCAACAAACAGTATAAAGCTAGAACATCAAGGAAAAGAATTTGGTATTAAGAGAGGAGTAAGGCAAGGAAATCTTATATCACTCAAATTGCTACATTAGAAGAAGTCCTTGAGAATGTCTCATGAAAAACTACGGAATTAGCATCAACAGAAAAATCTCAATCACTTATGGTTTGCAGACTAAATTGTGCTTTTAGCAAAAAAATGAAGGCATTTAGGAAATGCTAAATGACCTTGACAGAGAAAGCAGGAAAAAAAAAGGTTTCAAGATTAATATAGCTAAAACCAAACTCATGACAAATTCAGATGAAAGTGAAGTAAAATTAACTGATAATCATATTGAAATTATGGAGGACTATATTTATCTTGGTCACTTAGTTAGTTTTAAGGAATAACAAGATAAAGAAATAAGTAGAAGAATCACAAAAGAAAACAAAGCATTTTGGCTGTATAAAGATTGTTATTATTATTATTATGTGACACCTCCAAGGAGTCCAAAGACTCATCAAGGGAGGGCACCTACTCTACAACTCTCCATCTCCACCACTCAATCCACACACTACAGCAAACCATGTCACCTACACCAACACCATCTACTGCCCATCACCACTACCACCACCACCACCACTAGTATTTTCACAGATAATCACAAACATTCATATCCACGGCAGGATTCAAACCCTCAGACTTTTGGCTGGAGAGTGGATACACTAACCACTCAGCCAACAGGCAGGCATTATCTGTTAGGAGATTTGTGTGTATACTTAAAAAGAAAGCTATTTAATATGTACCTTACTTCAGTGTTTACCTATGGAAGTGAGAATGGGCAATGACAGGAACCAGGTTGAATGTAGCCCAAAGAGCCTCAGAGAGAAGAATGCTCCACATAACAAACAGGGATAAAATAAAGATACTAGAATTAGAGAGATGACTGGAGTAAAAGATTGTGAAATGTTGTAAAGCACGTAAACAGATATGGGCTGGCCATATTAGTAGATTGACAGATTAAAGGGGGACAAAATTATGCAGTGAGTGGATACCAAGAGAAGGAAAGAGATGCAGGGTTGATCTGCAGAGGTTTGACATGAGGTGGTGGACATTGGCTAAAGACTGACAGAACAGAACTGGTAAGTTAAGGGGAAGGCCTATAGCAGTGGATGGAAAGAGGAATACAGATGATTGAGGCACTGGAGAGAAGCAAATGAGCATGAGAACTAGAGGTGTTTGTAGGAACAAATGATTTGGCTGAATACAAGGAAAATGTGAGAATAGATATCAGGAGATTACTGAAAGGATTGAAAAATAACAGTGTAGTAAGAAAGGATTTCAGTATGTTGCCAAGTTAGGACAATAATGGGTTGAGATGACAAGCAACAATGAATACTATATTGGTAAAGTTGTGTAGGAAGAAAGGGGTACTGTTTGTTAAAGTGTGAGAGAATGATGAAATTGTACAAAAGTGATTAAATGGATTTGGTGTGAATCAACTGGAGAGACTACTGCTAGAAGGAAGTTTAATGAGTGATGTTAACACAGGAGATCAGAGGAAGAAAGAAAGGTGATGTGAAAGATCAAGAGAGTGAAACAGATGAGACTGGAATGCTTGTGAATGGCAAAATGTTTTTTGTGAGTATAGGAAGCACAAGAAGGGAGTGGGACTGCTGTTGAGAATAGCAGTAGAATTATGTCTGCACAAGGAAAAGATGCAAGGAGGAAATAATAGCAGCAGTTTTGAGATGGTAGGATGAGGAGGAGGTTGACAGAGTAGTAGAACAAGAGATGAGAAAGGAAAACAGGGCTGGAGTCGAGATGGACAGGGAGATACAATATAAGCAAAGAGAGAGAGAGAGAGCATGGTAGTAGTGAATGTGTATAAAGAGATAGTCATCATAGCATTAGGATGGCCTGGATGTAAAGGGAGTAGTGAGTCTGAGGAGATAAACAGGATAACTAGTGATAAAAGCAACTGTGCATGAGAAAGCTTGGTGAAATTACAGTTGAGAGGCTGCCAGAAACATTAGAAATAAGGGAAAGATAAAATTGTTTCACTGATTTGCGTTTATTCATCTAGAAATTGGTGGAATAAGTAAAGCATTGTTGGATGAAGATGATAGCCTGATGGGAATCGAAATGGAGAAGTAAGATTTTTTTTTGAGTATAGGAAGCACAAGAAGGAAGCAGAACTGCTGTTGAGAATAGCAGTAGAATTATGTCTACACAAGGAGGAGATGCAAGAAGGAAATAGTAGTAACAGTTTTGAGATGGAAGAGTGTGAGGAGGAGTTTGACAGAATGATATTTAGTTGGATGTTGTTATAGACCAGGGAATTTGGAGAATGTTTCATGAAGAAATATTCAGACAACTTGGATTGGCAAACAAGGAAACTGTGATCATTGTGATTTTAATTATCGTAATACAGACAGGAAAAAAAGACACAGCAATGGGAATAAAGAAAATGAATTTGAGTTTCAAAGGTAAATCAATCTTAGTCATTATGTAAAGGAAGGCATGCAAAGATTCAGAGTCATAGATGTGATCATTTTATAAGGGAATGTAATTGTGAATGGAGCATCACATTTTCCTCCAGTTGATGAGAGTGATCATAAAGTTATCACCTGGGTGGTGGTTAGCCATATGAAAACTTTTGTGAGGAAATGATATATGTAGGACTACAAGGCCAGTGATTATGAAAAGCTTAGTGCTACAGCATGGGATGAAGAGTTAACCTCGAAGAAGAAGATAAATGCTGCTTGAGCTGACCAAGAGATATTTAACAGCATCACTTTCAGAAGTCAAAAGGCTGAATAAGAGATAGGTATCAAGTGGATGAATGAAAAGTTTAAGCATGAAATCTGGAAGCAGCAGGCAACACAAGATGAATAATGATGATATTCAGTGCATAAAGAGTATTTAAGAGCAGACCAGGAGTGAATCAGTTGGTAAGGACAGCAAAAGTGCAGTTTGAACTAAAATTATCAAATCAAGTCAAGAAAAATCCTGATTTTTTTAATATGGTAGTAAGCAGAAGAAAAAATAATTATGGCAAGATGTTAATGAATAAAAATTGTCTTTTGGTAACTGCTATAGAAAATATAAAGAATTTATTAAAGTTTCACTCTGAGGATGAAAATCCTCAGAGTGAAATCATGAGAAGCTCAAGTACAGAAGGAGTAAGCCATCTTTGTGACAGAAGATGACTTACTGGTGAGTGAGCAAGAGGTATATGAAGAGTTAAGTAAGCTTGAAGCTTGATGTTAATAAGGCAAAAAGAATTGATGACATATCACCATGTGTCTTAATGCTTGATGGATTGTATAAGGGAATTAGCAGCACTCTTGCTATACTTGTTTAACAAGTCTTTCAACAACTCAAATCCCAAAAGAGTACAAAGAGGGTAGAAGTTGTTCCACTTCACAAAGGTGGTCATATGACTGAGGCAATACAAAACTGGGTTAATAACAGCAATATTCACTGTGATGGTCAAGCATAAATTTGTTAAAGGGGGGTCATATTTTATCAATTTACCTGTGTACTACAACAAAGTGATGAATGTACTGGATGAGGAAAATGCATATACAGTGGCCTATTTCAATTATGCAAAGATTTTAGCAGATTGCCACAACAAGTTGGTAACTAAATTGTAATAGATGGATTTAGTATTATGGGATTAGATTCTAGATTAATGAGTTGGATAAGTGACTGCTATCAGAAAGGTATCAACAAGTTTTATATGGGGAGAAGAAGAGGAAAGTCACTAGTGGTTTGCCACTGGATTCTGTTGTGGAGCCATTGTTGGTTAACTTGTATAATAATGATAATAAGGTGACAGCAGAAAGGAAATGGCTACACTATGATGTCTTGAAATCAAATGCCTTGAAAAGCTGGACTTTTCAAGTCTGATAGACTGAAGGCTGATAGACATACATTCAGGAGTGGTGGAGTGGAATCAAGGAGAATCAGGATGCTAGTGGAGTACCCAAGGGCTCTGTACTAGGATCATTACTCTTTAATTTACATTAATGATATAGCAGAAGCTTTGAGAGGTGGGAAGCTATTCAGATGTTTGCTGATGATGCAAAACTGGGGAGGGCAATAGTTGATAGTGTGATATACTATAGATATCTTGCAGGATGACTTAAATAAACTAGCAGTGTGGGCAAAGGACAATGGTTGTCAATTTAATGTTGTAAAATGTAAGGTAATGCATTTTGATTAATCACTTGATTGGTGATATAGATATCTTGCAGGATGATTTAAATAAATTTGTAGTTTGGGTAAAGTATAATGGTTGTCAATTTAATGTTGCAAAATCTATGGTAATGCACTTTGGGATGAAAAGGTTACATACTTCGTATGTTACTGATGGTACTAGATTACAGGAGATTGATGAGGCTAGGGATATGGGGATGATGGTGGATAGAGATTTGAAATTTAGAGGACATACTGCAAGAGTTGGCAAAATAGCTCCGAGGATTACTTGAATGTTGAAGAACAAATTGACAAATAAAAATAGAGGTTATTCAAGGTATATTTTAAGGAAGCCACAATAGTACTAATAACCGGCGGAAACCTCAACAGAAATCAGGGTATAATTCTCAACAGTTCGTGGAAAAACTTGATCCTCTCTCTCAGTCAATCTGAACTGCAGCTGGCCAGTAATCACATTGCAAGTCTACAACAAACGCGCATGCGTGATAATGAATAAGAACAATAAGCCATCTCTGTCACGCGAAACGTGTAACCATAGATACTAGTTTGGTTTACAACGTTTTTTATGTTCCTTTTAATTTGCATTTACTTTCATATCTCCGTAATACCTTGAAAAAGCCAGACAGTTTGCTGGCGAAACTGGTAGGTTTTAATAAATGTTTATTTGTAAAATACTGGTCTGTATTAATAAAAGTGTATTTCTAAAAATAGAGGTTATTATCCCTCTTATAAAGCTATGATTTGTCAACATCATGACTACCATACACAGATTTGATCACCTGTGATTCTAGAGGACAGGGATGTAGTGGAGAGGATTCAGAGACGAGCTACTAAACTCGTAACATGTCTGTTGAATGTTTCCAGTGAGGATAGATTGAAGGTGTGTAAGTTGCAGAGCTTAGCTGACAGGTGGAGGAGAGAGGATGTGATAGAAACTTATAAGTTCATCACCATCATAACACTAATTACGGGTATAGACCATATTGGTTTGTTCCAGCCTCATTATCAATCCAATATCCTTTTTTGAGGTCTACCCTGCCTACTCTTTCCAATTGGCTTATATTTTAGTATTTGTTTAGGATGTCAGGTGTTGGCCATTCGGTTTACATGTTCAATCCATTTTTGTTTATAATTGTTTAGTTCTTCCATTGATTTCGTTTTTAGTTCTTTTAAAATGTCTTCATTCCTTTTTTGATCTAATAATGTGTATTTTGCAGTTCTTCTCATAAATCTCATTTCACTTGTTTTTATTCTTTGTTTATCTTGTTTGTTTATTGCCCAAATTTCACTGCCATATAATAATGTGGGCACTGCTAAAGTATTGTATATTTTCAAGCGTGTTTCTTTTTGTACAATATTTGGGCTGAATGTTCTATTTATCAGGCCTATAATCTGTAAAAATTTTGAAGTTTTTAATTTTGTCTTTTTCTCCTTCATATGATATTTCACATCCAAGATAACTGAAAGTATTTATCTGTTCTATTATTTTATTATTAATAATTATTTTTCTTCTAACTGGAGTTTGTCCACAAAATGCCATTGTTTTAGTTTTATCTATGGAAATTTTCATTCCAAACTGTTCTACTATACAGGGTGTTCGGGATAAATTTGACAGTTTCGTAAGGAAAAAGAAAATCTTCTTTGTATCTATTAAATTTAATGAATTGACAAAAAAACATTACAGGCAGAGTTAATTACAATACTATCAACAAGATTTACTCAAAATAACCACCATTAGCATCGATCACAGCTTCAATTCTGCTTCGGAACCTCGAACAAGCTGATGCTACAGTCTCCCTGGGAAGGGCCGCAAAAACTGTTTTAATTTTATCCATTAACTGGGCTTTTGTATTACTGGAAGTGCGGTTGGTGTCTTTTTCAACTGCGCCCCATACAAAATAATCCATGGGGGTTAAGGTCTGGGGAGTTTGGAGGCCAAACATTTGGACTGGTGAAGTCGTAGAAATTTTCAGACAACCATTTTTGACTTTTCCCAGAGGTGTGGCAAGGGGCCGAATCCTGCTGCCATACATACGGCCTACCATTGGCTACCCTTGTTATCCAGGGCTTGACTACAGTTAGCAACTCCACGAACAAAGCCCGAATTCCAATGCCAGGGTTCTTCAACACCTGTTCCTGCAGATTTGCGAGGAATTCTGCTGTACGAACGCAATCAGATCGTCTGCTAGGGATCTTTCTTCTTGCTACATCCTCGTAGTCACCATTGCAAGTCTCTAGTTCATGCCTGATTGTTTTTACTGTATTCAGGGAGCATTGGGCAGCAGTCGTAATATCCTTATTTTGATGGCGGGCACGAATCATCATGATACAAGTTATTCTCTTCCATGATTCAGGTGGGTTCCAGCTATCCATCCTTTCTGACATCTTGTATATGAATGAAGAAGGGTCCAAACTTTTAAATGAAGAGAAGTGTGTGTTAATACATGTAACTTACGGAAAAATATAATTAATTATAAATATGTCAAATTTATCCCGAACACCCTGTAATGTTTAAATTATATATTGCTCTTTGTAAATTGTCTTTCTTATCTGATATCATTACCTGATCATCTGCAAATAATAACATATTTATTTTGTCATTCCTTTGGTATGATCTGTATGATTTTGTTTCTAATTGATCTGTATGATCAATTAGAAACAAAGAAAGGACAGAGAAAAATTTATCAACTAGCAAAATGTAGAAATAAAGCAGCAAAGGACATCTTACATGTGAGGCAGATCAAAGACGCTGAAGGAAGAGTATTATGGAGGAATGTGGACATAAGAAACAGATGGAGAATATACTTTGAGGGATTTTTGAATGAGGAAAATGCGAGGATTCACAGAGAAGATGGGCAGCCTACTGAGGGGATGGTGCAGAACATCAGTAGAGTGGAAGTGAAGGAAGCCATGAAGAGGATGAAGAATGGAAAATCGGTGGGCCCAGACAGAATTCCAGTGGACATGAAAGGCACTGGGGAAAAAGGGAATTGACCTGCTGTGGGACCTGTTCATGAAAGTTTGCCAACAGGAAAATGTACCTGAGGAATGGAGGGAAAGTACTCTTGTCCCCATCTACAAGGGTAAAGGGGATGCACAGACTGTAAGAATTACAGAGGAATAAATTTGTTTCCCACACAATGAAAATCCTAGAAAGGGTTCTTGATGGAAGATTGAGGAAGGAGGTGGAGATTGCAAAGGAACAATTTGGCTTCATGCATGGTAGATCGATGACAGATGCTATCTTTGGGTAAAGGCAGATGATGGAAAAGTTTCGAGAGAAACAACGGGAGCTACATCTGGTGTTTATTGATCTGGAGAAAGAATACGATAGAGTGCCAAGGCAAGAAGTCCGGAGGTGTCTGAGGGAGAAGGTGGTACCAGAGAAATATGTCAGGTTGGTGAAGGAGATGTACAGAAATGTGAAGACAAGAGTTCAGACCTGTCTGGGACAGACAAAGTTTTCAAGTAACAGTTGGCTTGCATCAAGGGTCAGCATTAAGTCCATTTCTGTTTAATATTGTGATGAAGATAGTGACAGAGGAAGTGAGAGAAGATGCGCCTTGATTTATGTTGTATGCAGATGACATCGTGCTGTGTGCAGATTCAAGACAAAAAGTGGCAGCTAAACTGGAAAGATGGAGGAAAGTACTGGAAGAGAGAGGTATGAGACTGAGCAGAAGTAAGACAGAGTATATGTGTTGCAAAGTGGACGGCAGCCAGGAGACAGATCTGGAGCTGGAAGAAAATGTCATCAGGAAGGTGAGAAACTTTAAATACTTAGGTTCAACAGTGGAAGAAGATGGAGGAGCTGAGAAGGAAGTGGGATGCAGGATACAAGCAGGTTGGAGGAACTGGAGAGAGATGGCTGCAGTGCTATGCAATAAGTGGGTGCTGATCAATCTGAAAGGCAAAATCTATAGGACAGTAGTGAGGCCAGCTATGATGTATGCTATAGAAACTGTGGCCCTGAGGAAAAATAACATCAGCAGGATGGAGGTAGCAGAGATGAGAATGCTTAGGTGGATGTGCAGTGTGAACAGAAAAGATCGTCTGAGAAATGACTATGTGAGGGGAACAGTGAAAGTTACGAACTTAAGAGCGAAGATACAGGAGGCAAGGTTGAGATGGTTTGGTCATGTGATGAGGAGGGAGGGAGGACGAATATGTGGGAAGAAAGGTCATGCAGATGAATGTGCAAGAAAGGAGGAAGCGTGGGTGGCCAAAGAAGAGATGGAGGGAACTGGTTGAAGAGGACTTGAGGATGAAGAACTTGGATGTGGTGACAGCCCAAGATAGGAGGATGTGGAGGAGACTCATCATTAACAGCGACCCCACTTAAGTGGGACAAGCTGCAGAAGAAGAAGAAGATTAGTTTTTCATTAAGTTACTAAAATGATTCTATAAAATTGACACAAAAGAAATTTTTCAATACACGGAGAATGGGGGGGGGGGGACAAGGAGTCCCACTTGGAAGTTGTCTAAGCACATGGTTAGTAAAGATGTGCAGACTAGGTTCTTTACTTGAAGAATGGTGATTGAATAAGTGGAATAGATTGCTAGAGATGGTTGTGAGCACTCCAACTGTGAATACCTTTAAGGAGATGCACGATATGTATTGTGTTAATGGATAGTGTGGGTCTCCCCACACGATCATGTATACCTCTTGTCAGACAACTGGGAATAAAGGTAAAAAAAACAACATAACAATTTGAATCAGTTAAAAAATCACATTTCAAGTAATAGTGACATCTCTTAAATAATTATACCAAAAGGATATTAAATTTAAATGGATAACTATATTCTAAACACAAGAGACTGACATGGATTTGTTTGATATAGAAAATAATAACAGGATTCTTTGAATTAGTGAAGCAGCGAAGAAGTGTATATCCTACCATTGAACATAATGATCTTTATTAATTCCATGGTCATATAAATCCAGATATGCCAAGTTGATGGAAATAGTTGATGTAATTCAAATGTTATTCCCATTTAGCCTTAGTAACAAACTCAGTTTAATAGTAGTATCTGAGACCATAGGAACAGTGGATGCAGCACACACCAATAATTTAATGTACCTGTCTTTAGAGACCAAGGATTATTTTTTTGAAGTAAGACAAAAAGGAAGCAAGTTTTCAAACAGAAGAGGAGGTTAGATGTAAATAATTTTTTTTATTATTATCTGAAAAATGAACATTTAAATTTAATATCCTTCTGCTATAATTATTTAGCAAAATACAGGATATTTTGTTAACTGATTAATTTCTATTGTGTTACACTAGAGAAATATAAAGTTTTGTAAAAAAGTTTGACTTTTTTAAATCTAATAAACTGATAAATAATAAGGCATTAATAAATATTATTATTATTACATAACACTTCCAGGGAGTCCAAAGACTCATCGAGGGAGGGCACCCGCTCTATAACTCACTGTCTCCACCACTCCACTAACTGCAACTACCTTCATCATCGACACCAGCGCCATCTACCGCCGACCACTACTACCATCACTATTTTCACAGACAATCACAAACATCCATGCCCACAGCAGGATTTGAACCCGCAGCCTTTTGGCTGGAGAGCGGATATGCTAACCACTCAGCCAACCAGGCTGGCAATAATATATTACTAAACATTTTCTTCAACATGTCTTTATCCATTAAATCATTTTGAAAATAATTTCACAAGAATTAGTAAGCTTAAAATCAAGAATATTGTTAGATACTGAATGGAGAACTTCTTGACAAGTTATTCATTCAGAATCTAACATGTAAGCTTTACAAAATAACAAAGAAATTTGCATAATACCTGCTTACCAGTAGAAGATGAGAAACACCTTTATTATTGTATGTGAAAGTTTATATCAGAATGTGTAAATATTGGAATTTATTTATTGTAAAACAGAAAGCTAAAAATCAAGAGTAATGTCAGATTAGCATTTCTTGTAAAGGAATAATGGCTTAATTTATGTATTATCAAACTATCATAAAATCATAAGTCACTAGGTAAGAAATGACTAATAAGATCAAAGGTCACGTCTAAGCCGCAAGTACCTGTCGTAACGCCGAAGGCTGTAGCTTACGGGGAAGGCTGACATAAGCGCTTTTCCTCGAAAATAACACCTAATAGCAAGGAGGGAAAGCAAGGGGGATCAACCTAAGGGCGTTGTAAGCTATGGATCGTGCAAAAAAACAATACAGAAAAAGAGGGTGCTGAGAAAGAATATTTAAGGCAATACGCGCCAAGCTCTAGGCTTTTTTCCTGTTTTCTTCAGGGATTTTGGAGATCGAGGACTCTTGACGAGTGATCAGAGATAAGACAAGCCAAGGGGTGCTATGTCGACGACAGCCGGCCGTATTCATGACCTGCGCTGAGAGGTATTCCGCAGAGATCCGTACGAGAATCAACAGCTCATGCAGAATGGTGCCAAATGCTGAATGACCCACCCAAACGAGTGGAGAAAGCTCGTAGCAACAGCCATTTCTTGATTTGTGTCTGGTAGCAGAGAACGGAACAACTCAGTCATGAGACGAAGGATGACCCGAGCAACATGTGGCAGCTAATAGACCTTCGGAGGGACTTGGTAAAGTAAAGATTCATTTGTTTTATATCTTGAGATTGTTTGAAGGTAGAATTTGTGTCTTGATAAAGCAAGACTAAGGACATTTTAGAGAACTTTGATAGGATAGAGTAATTAATACAGCCAATTCTATTAGACAAAGAATTGTATATCATAAATCTCTAACGTGTATATGATTGAAATAATGAAAACCCTTTGTTAATTGAGTAAACTTAACTAAGAGAGAAATGATTTCAGAAATATCTATTTAAAGCAAATGTGAATGAAGGAACATGACTTGAGTGTAACATTGTTTAAATTATCCATTGTATTACATGATTTTGCATGTCAGTTTATGTGAGAAAGTCAGATTAGTATTGAACAGTTTGTATAGATAAGCATAAGACATTAACTTAGCTAGAAATTCAGAAGTTTTGATAACTTGATACAAGATTTAATGTACCTGTCTTTTTTAGTATTAATAAGCGTGTTTTGTTATTTGAATCAGAGTCTTGCCTGAATTCGAGGTGTCAACCTACCACTTATAAAATTTGAACCAAATAGCGGGAAAGAGTTTAGAAAATTATATAATAGAGATTAGATCTTAGGTCACGACTGCAAGGAACCAAGATCTATATACTTACGTGTGAATTTAGATTAACGTATATGCCTAAAACCTAGGAATATTTCCCTGAGCCTGAATTATATTCTTGTTATAGGAAGCTGGCTAGTGCAGTTAAAATATAAATTTGCCCGTTTCTGAAGAGGAAATATCCCTAGGGCTCAACCCAGGTTATATATTAAGGAGAAAGATATAAAATTTAGGTAGAAGGATATAGAGAAGACTGGATCAATTTGGATCATACTTAAATACATACTCTAATAAGGAAACGAAAATACAGATGTTACAATATGCTTATTTTTCCAAAGGAAAGGATACTTATAAACAGCTTTGTTTGTTAAGCAATAGGTGTGAGCATGCATTCTTTGCTAGCACATTGAAAATCAAAACTATACTGCATCTATACATCACATCACTTAATAAAGGTGCTGGTATGCCAGTATGCCTGCATACCATTCCAAAAAAGCACTGCTTATAAAATATACATTAAAAAATGTAAAGAATTTATTATTTTTATTATTATTATTACTTAACACCTCCAGGGAGTCCAAAGACTCATCGAGGGAGGGCACCTACTCTACGACTCTGTCTCCACCACTCAATCCACCAACTACAACGAACCGCAACTACCATCATCATCTACACCATTGCCATCTACCACCCATCACCACTAGCATTTTCACAGACAATCACAAACATCCATGCCCACGGCGGAATTCGAACCCGCAGCTTTTTGGCTGGAGAGCGGACACACCACTCGGCCAACGAGGCCGGCAAAATTTCCTATAATCACTGACTAGATTCGAAAGCAAGTGTTCCTTCATGTGGCCAAGCACTGTGCAAGATGTGCAAACGCCACATCCACTGAGCTACACAGGCTCATTTTAATATTTAAAATAAATTTAAAATTAAAATCATTTTAAATTAAAAAAATAAATAAATAAATTTAATTTAAAATGATATAAGAATAGAATACAATACACAAATGAAATAACATACACATGAAATGAAATATGGTAAAATATTGCATAAATGAAAGAAAACATATAACAAAATAATATACAAATGAAATAAAATAGAACAAAATCATATACAATTAAATAAGATAAAACAAAATAATATAATTAAATAAAACAAAGTAAACTAAAACAACATAAAAAGACAACCTGTATGCTTCAAAGTTTCTGAGAAAACTATGCTCTTTTCTGTCAGTGCAATGGCATATACTGCTGTAAATCACATGATTTACTTCGTTAGACCCATGCTAATCTTTGAATCCTATAAATATAAGCACTATGAATTTTACACATTAAATAAAAATGCTCTGGATGTTTTGCACTGTATATAAGATTTTGTTAAGGCTCATTATGTAATCATTACATTACAAAATAAAGTTCCAAAAATATTTCTGAAAATGACAGATTAATTGTTATTATTACGTGACACATCAAAGACTCATACCCTACTCTCCATCTCCACCATTTAATCTACCAACCAGGAAATCGTAACTACACTGACATCATCATCTACACCAATGCCATCTACTGGCCACCACCACTAGTATTTTCACAGACAATCACAAACGTCCATGCCTACGGCGAGATTTGAACCTGTAGACTTTTGGCTGGAGAACAGATATGCTAACCACTTGGCCAACCAGGCCTGCATTTATTTTGAAACACATGTACAAATTTAGGTTAGATTCAAAAAGTTCAAGATTATAAAGTAATTAAGCTCCTTGATAATACAACCTACAAATTATTATTATTATTATTATTATTATTATTATTATTATTATCCCAAGACCTCGTGGCATCAAAGACTCATCTAGGAAGTCCTTTTGTCATACACACAGCTCATCATACAGTGCCTTAAACACACTCAAATTCTCTGCAGACAACATACTCTCAGGCAAGTGACGTGAAGTCATACCACCTTTGCCACAAGTTGCCTTAGTCCTAAAGATACTTCAGATGCAGTTACAATTGGATGATGGATTAAACTAAGTATGTAATTTCTTGGTATCTCTAATTTATACTCTTACTAACTTGTAGGTCTCTATTATATCACCCCTCTTCCTCCTATCCACAAGAATCTGTAAATTGCATCTTCTCAACCATTCCTCATATTTGACATTGCAGAGATCAGAAACTAATGAAATAGTTTCTGATCTCTGGACCCTTACCAACATCTCTTCGTCCTTTTGAAAACGAGGTAACCAAATCTGTGCACAGAAGTCCATGTGTGGCCTAATCAAAGCCTTATACAATGGAACAAGAATCTCCTTACTTCTACAAGTCAGTGTTCTCCAGTCCTTAAGTCATCTCTGGACGCTTCCCAATATCTCTTTGTCCTTTTCAAAACCAGTATGGTTTTGAAAAGGACAAAGTCCACAGAAGTCCATGTGTGGCCTAATCAAAGCCTTAAAGAATGAAACAAGAATCTCCTTACTTCTACAAGTCAGTGTCCTCCACATCATTCCCAGAATTCTTTGTGTTGTCCTCATAATTTTTCAATGTGTCCCCTAAATTTCAGATCCTTATCCACTATCACCCCAGGATCTCTTATTTCCTCAACCTCCAACAATATATCCCCACCAAGCATAAATTCTACATTCCCATCTTTGTTTTGGAAATTTTAAACCCTTACATTTTGCAACATTGAACTCACATCCTCATGTCCATGTCCATTCACTCAATTTATTCAAGTCTTCTTATAAGCCCAAACATCTTCTCTACTCTTCATAGTTCATCCCAACTTTGCATTATCTGCAAACAAATTAATATATTCCCATCCAAATTCGCCAATATCATTAACATACAGGTTAAACAGCAATGGCCCTAAAACAGACCACTGAGGCACACCACTAGTGACTTTCCTCTTCCTGGATATTACTCCCCAAAACTAACTTGCTGATACTTATCAGATAACCAGTCTCCAATAAAATACACTAACCTAGCATCCAACCCTATCTGCTCCAGTTTTACTATCAACTTATCATGCAGTAATCTATCAAAAACCTTTGCATAATCTAAGTATAATACTGTGTATTCCTCTCCTCTCTCCAAGGAAGCTGTCACCTTATTGTAATAAATAAGTAGATTACTAAAACATGACCTCCCTTTAGCAAATCCATGCTATATATCAAAGATAATACCATTGTTGTCAACCCACTTCTGGATCCTAGTTCTCACCAGCTTCTCCAACAACTTAACCACAACACCTGATAGGAATATAATTTGATGCCTAAGTTCCATTGCTTTATAAAGTACCACAATCTTGTCCTCCTTCCACTCCTTTGGAACTTGACCCAGTGCAAGACTCATTAAAAAAATATGTCAAGGCAGATGTCAACTCCATGGCACATTCCTTCTGAATACGTGGTAATGTATTATCAAGCCAAACAGCCTTATTAATATCAGGTTTTCTCAATTCCACATACACCACTTGCTTGCTTACAGTCAGTCTCTTCTCCTTAATCATCAACTGCTCTCAATCTCTCTCTCTCTCCATGAAGTCATATTCACAAGAATGAAAGACCTTTATGAACTGCTCATTAAGTATCTCCATTATATTGTTGTGTCGGAAAAAAAATGATGAGTCGCCTTTTTTTCCCACCCAACATTAATCTATCTCAGAAGGAGTGGATAAGGACATGCTTATGCCTCCGGATGGGAAATGTACCGACTGATGTCCCAAGAACATGTAAATATCTAAGTGTGTAAGCTCTGAACAGTGTTAAAATAACCCATGAGTTTAATAGAGAATAGTTGTAAATGAATTAGAATATAAAATCATGTATAAATTGCCAAGTAAATATGTATAAGCTAGAGCATGTTTTAAGCCATGTAAAAACAGTCAGTGGCCACAGCGTCCAATCGGCAGTCGCCGTATGCATGACGACACCATCGAGTGGGCGAGCTGTTCTGAGGTATAAAGGTTTCGGCAGGGATTTGAATCGCTCTCTTGTCTCTTGTCTCCGGGTTTGGTCCGCACCTAGTTTCCTGTCGGAGAGCTGTGTAGAGCTTGCCGGCACGAGCAGCAAGAATCCCCCCTTGCTATGTATACTACGTGGGCCAAGGCTGCAACTACAATGTATTCAGATCCATAAGAAGAACGAGCCACTGATGAAATCAACGTCAGTGTTCAAAATCTGCATATGAGTGTTTTCCGTTCGTATGGAAACAAAGGAATAGCAAGGCCGCCATCAGTGAAGACACTGTAAGCAGACCAGAACATCCAGTTCAAGGCAAGAACGGTAAGCGTAAGATTTTCTTATGTTAAATGTTGGATTAAAGTAACCGTGGGGTAAGGAAGCAGAAGTTAAGGACACATGCTATTTCCATGTGGTGCTATAAGAACAGGCTGCGATTTGGACACTTTTGTCTGCGGTTGAGAGGAAAGCATATTAGGCTCCAGGCGAACAGGATGCCGAGGCCCGAACTGTTTGCGTGATTTAGGAACAGTAATATTATATGGTCAGAACGTAATTAAATGTTAGCTAAATATTTTGGAGGGAGGATTAAGTAAGAATAAGAAGTATTACCCTAGAGAAGTTCATGTCAGAATTATTGAGTTGTCTTGTGTATATATGCAATATTACATGTGTGATAATATAAGAGTCTGAGAATAGATGTACGTATAGAAGTGAGAAATTTATGTCAAGTAAGGGACTATAACATAGAAGTTTTGGATGTGATTAATTAAGTAAAGGGAACCCAGACTCTTTTAAGATTAAGGATTTGATTAACATGTATACTTGTCTTTGTGCCATAATAAATGTGTTTCTTTATATACAATCAAATGAGTTTGTCATCCTTTCTGCGGATTGAGCTACCGTTTGAAAACTTACGTACCGTGCATTAAGGGGGAAACCAATAGTGGTATAGGAATCAGGACCACGACTGCATTCCTCATGATCCCTACATTTCCTTTAAATATTCTTGGATAATGTATCAGAGTTTAGTTGACGGCTAGCGCAGTCTTTAATCAATACAAATTTGTCGGCAAATGAATATCTGATATTGACTGATACAACAAAAAACTTAATGTTAACTGTAAAGTTAAAGTAAAGACAGAGATATAACAACAAGGCAGTCACATAGGCAAATATATATAACAGACAATATATATAAAAAAAAGAAATATAACAATGGCGCAGTCAACAGGATGTGCTGAAAGAGATTAATTTGCACACCAAACTGGTCTCAATCCCAGAAACAAACTCAGTTGTGAAAGGTATAATAGTGAAATTAAGTATTTTTGAAATTTAGCTGCATTTGGGCTGTGGTAATCAGAGAGCGTAAGTATGTCCCTACCCAATACGACCACCGAGATGAGCGCCCCAGAGTTCTTTAGGACCACAAACCCCCAACAAATTTTCCCTCAGTTCTCTGGTGAAGATTCTGACGATGTGGGGGCTTATTTCGAATACGTAGAAGAACTTAGGAAAATAGGGAGATGGAGTGACTTCCAGTTACTCATTTTGCTTCGCAGCAAGTTAACTGGAAGGGCGAAAAGCTACTTCTACTCCTCTCCCCTATTGAAAAATACAATGGACTACCAGAGGTTTAGGCAAATTCTAACCTCACAATTCTCAAAGACCAAGACAGTGGGGCCAAACCTCAGGAAGCTCCAAAGCATAAGACAAAAGGAAAGGGAAAGTGTAAGTGAATATTACAACAGGTTACTCACGTGTGCTAACACACTAAGTGTACAGGAGGAGGAGAGACGACATCTAGATTGGACAGTATTTCAACTATTCAGAATGGGCCTGAGACAGGAATTGAAGGAGGTGGCGTTTGCAAAAAACATATCCAACCTGAAGGAATGCCTTAATGCCGCCACAGAAAAAGAGCAACTGCTTGGGGACATCTACCCCGCAGCCACTGCAAACTACGTAAACATAATAAATGATAATAAGGGAGATAATACGTCTTTGAACCAAAGAAAGGAGGAGAGAGAAAAGGAAATAGAAAAATGCCAAGAAGTACAAGAAGGCATAGAAAGAAACAAAGTGAAATCTGTCTATAAGATCGATAGTGAAACGTGTAATCTCAACGAAGTCCACTCCCTGATAAAAATCGAGGTTGAGAAATTTCAACAACCACTAATGGAATGACTTGATTTAATAGCAAGCCAGTTAATGGAAAATAATACAAACAGCAAGAGTTCTCAAATGATTCCGGAGGAGAAAGTAACAGATCTCATAAGACAAGAGGTAAATAAGGTACAACAGCCACTACTTGACAGATTAGAGTCCCTAATGGACAGGTTAGCAAAAATGTCTACCCAATGTGGCTCGAGCCCTCCTTTGTCTGTAGACGGAGAGGTTAGACGAGATTTCCGATGTGAAATCCCTATATGTTACCGTTGTAACAAATTAGGACACATTGCCAGCGACTGTTGTACCACACAGGGAAACCCAAGGGTTAGGCACCAACCTGAAGTTACATTTTATGTTTGTGCCAAGCAATTTGAAAAGGGAAAAGAAAACCTCACAGGAATGAAAGTAACAACGAGAATAGGCAGGAAGAGTTTAGACGCACTCTTAGACACAGGATCCCAGGTTTCCACTATATCTGAAAACTGCATCAGGGAACTGAGTGAATTCATAAAAATGAGAACTAAGAGATTAAGGAATCCGGTCAGACTATTAGGGATATCACCCCCTGTGATTTATGCCCAAAAGCGGGTAAGGTTAAGAATAGATTTGGTAGGACAAGGCCTACATGCATGGCATAACTTCCTTGTACTGCCCAGAAACACGGGCCCACACGTAGAAGTGATCCTAGGGGAGGATTTCCTGAAAAAACATGGTTTCTCCTGTAACTATCCCAAAGCAACTGTGCTGTTCCGTGGAGGAAAGACTGATTCAAAGAACGATCAAGAACTTGTAAGCAAAGGAGTAGAATCAGAAAGCATAATTGAAAGTCAGAACACACGTCATAATGAGCAGCATGTTCAGACCGAAGGGACACCTACAGATATCATGCCATTACAAAAGGGTAGTGTGGAAAACAGAAAGATATCACCCCACTGCGGAGAACTGAGAGAAAAGATTCCTTCGGGAGGGACCTCTAATAAGAAAAAAAGAAGGGAAACAAAGGGGAAGAAGGCAAAGAAATTTTGTAATAACTTAGTTAAGAAAAAATTTTAATTAAAGGGGGGGGGCCTTTGTTGTGTCAGAAAAAAAATGATGAGTCACCTTTTTTTCCTACCCAATATTAATCTATCTCAGAAGGAGTGGATAAGGACATGCTTATCCCTCCGGATGGGAAATGTACCGACTAATGTCCCAAGAACATGCAAATATCCAAGTGTGTAAGCTCTGAACAATGTTAAAATAACCCTGAGTTTAATAGAGAATAGTTGTAAATGAATTAGAATATAAAATCATGTATAAATTGCCAAGTAAATATGTATAAGCTAGAGCATGTTTTAAGCCATGTAAAAACAGTCCGTGGCCACGGCGTACAATCGGTAGTCGTCGTATGCGTGACGACACCGCCGAGTGAGGGAGCTGTTCTGAGGTATAAAGGTTTCGGCAGGGATTTGAATCGCTCTCTTGTCTCTTGTCTCCGGGTTTGGTCGGCACCTAGTTTCCTGTCGGAGAGCTGTGTAGAGCTTGCCGCCACGAGCAGCAAGAATCCCCCCTTGCTATGTATACTACGTGGGCCAAGGCTGCAACTACAATGTATTCAGATCCATAAGAAGAACGAGCCACTGATGAAATCAACATCAGTGTTCAAAATCTGCATATGAGTGTTTTCCGTTCGTATGGAAACAAAGGAATAGCAAGGCCGCCATCAGTGAAGACACTGTAAGCAGACCAGAACATCCAGTTCAAGGCAAGAACGGTAAGCGTAAGATTTTCTTATGTTAAATGTTGGATTAAAGTAACCGTGGGGTAAGGAAGCAGAAGTTAAGGAAACATGCTATTTCCATGTGGTGCTATAAGAACAGGCTGCGATTTGGACACTTTTGTCTGCGGTTGAGAGGAAAGCATATTAGGCTCCAGGCGAACAGGATGCCGAGGCCCGAACTGTTTGCATGATTTAGGAACAGTAATATTATATGGTCAGAACGTAATTAAATGTTAGCTAAATATTTTGGAGGGAGGATTAAGTAAGAATAAGAAGTATTACCCTAGAGAAGTTCATGTCAGAATTATTGAGTTGTCTTGTGTATATATGCAATATTACATGTGTGATAATATTAGGTAACTTAGTTATAAGAGTCTGAGAATAGATGTATAGAAGTGAGAAATTTATGTCAAGTAAGGGACTATAACATAGAAGTTTTGGATCTGATTAATTAAGTAAAGGGAACCCAGACTCTTTTAAGATTAAGGATTTGATTAATATGTATACTTGTCTTTGTGCCATAATAAATGTGTTTCTTTATATACAATCAAATGAGTTTGTCATCCTTTCTGCGAATTGAGCTACCATTTGAAAACTTACGTACGTGCATTAAGGGGGAAACCAATAGTGCATTAAGGGGGAAACCAATAGTGGTATAGGAATCGGGACCACGACTGCATGCCTCATGATCCCTACATTTCCTTTAAGTATTCTTGGATAATGTATCAGAGTTTAGTTGCTGGCTGGTGCAGTCTTTAATCAATACAAATTTGTCGGCAAACAAATATCTGATATTGAGTGATACAACAAAAAACTTAATGTTAACTGTAAAGTTAAAGTAAAGACAGTTAGAGATATAACAACAAGGCAGTCACTTAGTCACACAGACCACAGACAAGACAATATACAAAACAAAGAACATAACAATATCTTCTGCAGTGGGTGTCCTTATACCATTTTCTCCAATCAATGTCATCTTTCCATAATCATTCTCCACCCCCGCTGGCTTGCTGCATCTATAATGCCCCTTTTTTTTTTTCTGTATCGCATGCTTAATGTCTTTATTCATCCATTTCACACCTACCTTATTTAACCTTCTCACCCTTGGGATACATTTAGACATCTACTAGATAGGTCTAGAATATCCCCAAAGCTGCATTGATCTCTTTTCTAACTCCTCATTCCATGCTACACCTGCAAGCTGTCTCCTGAGATCAATGCTGGAGAAGTTTTACAGAGAATAGTGGGAGATCAGGGGAGAACCAGAGATCATCCCTGGAAACTGTATAAAGAGGGTGTGAGTAGAGGAGTGAGAGGCAGGTTTTTTTCATGCAGAGCTGTGAATGATTGAATGATCACAGTAATCAAGATGGGATCTTATCAAGGCTCGATACAGAGGAATAATAACTTGCTTATCTCTGCTTGTCAAAGTATTCTTCAGCATCCGAGTGATTTGATGAGCTGATTTAGCCACTTTTGAGATGTGCCCTCTAAACTTCAACTCCCTATCCACCAACACTCCCAAATCCCTGGCCTCGTCAATCTCCTGGAGTACAGTTCCACCAATGTGGTATACTGCTGCTAATCTTTTCACCCCAAAATAACCTTACATTTTGCCACATTGAATTGAGATCCATTCTCCTTAGTGCAGACCTCCAATCTATCCAAATTATCCTGCAAAATTTTGACATCTTCTGCATTCACTATTGCCCTACCCAACTTAGCTTCATCAGCGAACAAATGAACTGTTCCTCTCAGATCCATCCCTATATCGTTAATTAAACAGCAGTGGTCCAAGAACAGAACCCTGCGGCACACCACTAGTCACAGGCCATCTTTTGGACTCTACTCCTGAGTAAACTACTCTCTGGTATCTCTCCATCAACCGCCCTCCTATCCATCTCACCAACCCTATATCCATTCCCATATGTTGCAGTTTACAGATTAGAGTTCCATGTGGTATCCTGTCAAGTATTGCCATAATTAAAATCACCCATAATAATTACCCTTTTCTTATTTGCTTGGCTAATTTGATTATACATCTCATAGTCACTACCATCACATTACCAGGTCTATAATAACATCCAACTAAGTATTTCATTCTATTCACCTCTATTTCACACCATGCTGCTTCATAAAACCACTAGCACTATTTCCAGGGCAATCGCCAGATTAGATCGCACCCTGAGGCAAACAATTAAATATCACCCCTGATTATAAGGCAAAAATATAAGAAAATCATCAATTGCCATTTTGTTTTTATTACAAGAGAAACATTAATGCAAAACGATTACATAATAATATTAATTAAATGTTTGCTCTGTGGAGATATCGCACAATAAAACTGTTTTTAACCCCTTCTAAATTTAAATTATAAGCTATATCTGCCTCTATCAATATAGTTGCTTTCTTGGGTCATTGCTGTTCACAAATAATTTTTAATCACTTTAAACTTGGAAAAATTCCTTCCGCACTTGCGACGCTGCCTACCGCAATATGGCTGAATGAGCGTCCTTATTAAGCCATGCTGTGAGGCAGACTGCCTGTATGCTATTGGAAGTTTGTTTCCACTTCGTTAGACTATAATAAATTTAGTTTAATCCTTCATCAAAGTGTAAGCAAACAAAGTTTAAAGTAATTTCAGAACTGAGACAACCCGTGGTAAAGGTGGACAAAGTTCTCATCACTCTTTGTCTTAGTATCTCCCATAATGCAAAGCACACCTCCTTGAGGACATGTATAATGCTATGTATTAGGGGAAGGGTCACTACCCAGACTAGTTTCGACCTTTATTGAGGTCTCGTCAGTGGGAGCCAGACCTAGGAGTGGTGATACTAAGGCAGAAGCAATGGACAAGTCATATTTACCTATACAAGTTGCGAAATAGGAGATACTAAGACAAGGAGTGATGAGAGCTTGGTCCACCTTTACCACGAGTTGCCTCAGTCCTGAAGCTACATCAGGTGCAAACTTTGTTTGCTTACACTTGGATAAAGGATTAAACTAAATTTATTATAGTCTAACCAAGTGGAAAAAAACTTCCAACATCCAGAGTAAATCTATTACTAAATCCAGAGTAATTTAATAATAAGGTGGTACATCTTTTGGTAACTTGTATAGGTAAATATGACTTCTCAATTGCTTCTGCCTTAATATCACCACTTCTGGGTCTGGCTGCCTCTGATGAGACCTCAATAAATGTCGAAACCAGTTGGAAGCTTGGGTGATGAATGCCAATGCTGTTTAACAAGGCCATATATCTCACTAGTTTTGTGTTTATGCTGCCCTCTTTGTTTTTAATGTTATAATAAAAAATTTTTAAAAATAAAGGAAGTTTTGTTACTTATATACATTAACTATACTATACATTTTATATGCTGCCCAAGACAATTCCTCTTCCCTCAATGTGGCTCAGGCAAGCCAAAAGGTTGGACATTCATGATCTAGATGATTTCGTGCTGGGAAGAATTATTGGAAAGCTTGAAGAAATGCCAAACAGTTTGGAATCTCACATAGCATTCTATCCAGGTTCTGGGCAGCATTTCAATCCAATGGAATGTATTCCAGATGCTTGCTAAGAAGTCGCCCTCGCTCTACCACAGTGCATGAAGACAGATTTTTGGTTATGACAGCAAAACATAATCTCCAGACCATGTCAGGACAGCCTACAAATTGACTCCACGCAAACACAGGTGCACGGACAGTGCTGTAACGAGGCAGGTGCAATGGGTGCACAGGCACGGGGTCCAGGACGAAGGGGTCTTGAAATGGAGTTTTAAAAAAATAATCAGTATTATATTTTCATTTTCAAATTTTAAATTTGGCTGCCGTGGGGGCCGATTCCATAACATTTTTGGTTATAGTTTAAAATTAACTGATCTATTTCTGTCGTATATTTTTTAATTTTTTTCCATAAAAGGGAGGCAAAAATAAAATCTTGCGCAGGGCCCATGAAAAGCTAGTTACGGCAAATGCATGGATATCTCGACAAACTGCGGCTAGACGTCTGTGACAAGTAGGCCAATAAGCCCGAAGGCCTGTTCACTCATCGTAGAGCACGTTTTCAGTGATGTCGTATCCATAAAAGTTGGGGGAGACACCAATGTGCTAATGTACTCTTTACAGATGAGTCATTTTGGTGTTTCCTCCAATGCTAGATGACACTTGATCTGTACTGCTTATCATCGCGAAAATGTTCTTGAAATGGATAAATATGGCAGTGCTGGGAAGGCATAGTGGTTGCTGAACACACCGAGTTATAAGTACTGGAAAAAGGGACTATGAATAGTGAACGATATTGCAATGAAGTTTTTCAATACCGTTTGATGGTTCCATAGTTCTCATTTCACCATCTCTGTAGTGAAGAATTTATTTTTATGGAAGACAATGCCACACTAAATCATACACGAGCAGCGGATATACTTCTGGAGACCGAGGATATTAAATGATTCGAGTCGCTAACATGCTCCCCAGATCTCAATCCCATAGAACACGTTTAGGATACAATAGGAAGACGCATTGATGCGAAATTCCCCTCCAGAAAACAAGGCCTTATCCTTGTTCTGAAGGAGGAGTGGGCCAGTTTGCATTGTGAACTCCTGAATCATTTGGTGCTAAGCAGGGACAGCAGAAGCAAGCATGAAGAGCATGCGGGCGTCACTACAAAGGGGACACCGCCACTGGGGCATGGTTCATAAGTTCATTTTTAAGAAACAAAATTTTTATCATAAAAAAAAATTCTTAGAATGATGAATATTAAAATAAATAAGGACAGATACACCGAATAAAAATTTTTAAAAATTGTATATTGCCGCCTCCTTGATCAACCGGCTATTTACAATTTTGCAGCGAGAGCAGGCTAAACTTGACTGCAGAATGTTGTGTCTACTGCAGTCTATCTAAAGTGAAACGGTGAACAGTTTTTATGTGCAGAAACGAATTTTCGTACAAAACATTTGTTGCTAGTTAGCCAGTCATATGGTACGCATCTCAGTAAGCTACTGACAGCAGCGCAGTGCAAACGATTATTTCATCTCTGTGCCGTGTTGTGTAATAATTTCTTGTCGGTATAAAATAGAAATGGAATCAAAAATTTTAAAAAAAGTTATCCAGTGCACAAAATCATAAGCATCATGCTGCGAAAGAAGCAGATATTAAGAAACAAACTGGGGCTCTTAATAAATTTGTTAAAATATTAAAATATTCTGATGCAGATTGTAACCAACTCGATATCTCAGAAATCAGAGTTGAAGAACCGTGCACATCATCCAGTTTGCATGAAAGTACTATTGCAACTATTGAACAGGACGCATGATTTAAGTGAAAAACAGTTAGGAAAAGATTTAGTTGTAGTTGACCACGAAACTAACGCATTGTTAGTCTTTGTAAATTTAGAAGATCCAGGTGAATGGGGAAATATAGATGAAAAATTACGAGTTGTTTTAATTGAGATGGGGCCTGTTCAAAAGAAAAATATAATATATCCCAGAGATACATATGGTCGTAAATTTGGCGACACGTATTATAATAGAACAATGGAAAACGGGGAGCTCGTGCCAAGAACATGGCTCGTTTATTCCGAAACTTTAAAATCTGTTTTTTGTTTTTGTTGCAAACTTTTTGCACCTATTGAATCAAGTAGTCTTGTAGAAGGTTATAACGATTGGAGAAATGTAAGTACAACTTTGAATAGACATGAGACTAGTTTAACTCACTTGAAAAATTTCTTAAAATGGAAGGAACTTGATAAAAATTTAATAATCAAAACTACTATTGATTGCCAGACTCAAAGCATGTGTGAAATTGAAAAGAAACATTGGACGAGTCTTTTAGAATGCTTGATTGAAATTATAAAATTCCTTGGTAGCTAAAATTTAGCTTTTCGCGGATCATCTGATAAATTATATGAAAGGAATAATGGCAATTTTTTAAAATTAGTCGAACTGTTTGCGAAGTTTGATTCCGTTATGGAAAAATCATGTTGAAAGAGCCCTACATCGAAACAATAGAGTACACTATTTGAGCAAAGACAGACAAAATGAAATATTGGAAACTTTAAGTAACAATCAGGGATACAATTTTATTATCAATTCGAAATCTAAATAATATTCCATAATTTTAGTCTGCACACCTGATGCAAGTAAAACAGAACAAATGACCATTATTATCTGCTTTGTTTCCTGTGACAATGGAATTGTCAAGATCAGGAAAAACTTTTTTAGGTTTTGTAGATATATCAGATTCCACAGGATGTGGTTTATGAAAATTTTAATAAAGAAACAGCATGAAGCACAAACATTGTGCTAAAATAAAGAACTACAAATTTATTTGCTCTCTTATAACTTGGCATGATTTACTTAACAGAATAAACCTGTGAGTAAAATACTTCAAGACAAAAATATGAACATTACACTTGCTTTAGAATCTATCGAAAACTTAAAAATATTCTTACAAGAGTATCGATTAGATACAAATTTTAAAGAAGTTCTAAAAACAGCAAAAGAACTGAGTGAAGAGGTGGATGGAGAACAAGAATTTAAAATTTTACGGAAGTTCGACGACAAAAAAACACATGACAATTCCACTACGAGCATCATGCCACAATCGCCAGAAGATAAATTTAGAGTGAATGTGTTTTATACACTTTTAGACATTGCAATGTGTTCGATAATAGAACGTTTTGAACAACTAAAAACATATTACGATAATTTCAATTTCTTGTATAGATTACTACAAATTAATAATTGTGATGATTTAGAGATTCTCTTGAAAGACGGCGAGAATAAAGACGTAAATGCAATAGAACTATATGACGAGTTATGTGCTTTCCGGGATATTTTTCGGAAGGATAATGTAAAGATTCAAAACCATTTTGATATTCTTAATTTTATTGTGTCCAATAATTTATCTTTCCCTAACTTTTCAATTGCTTTAAGAATCTATTAACCTTACCTGTTAGTGTTGCGAGCGGTGAATGTTCCTTTTCCAAGTTGAAATTGATTAAAACCTACTTAAGAACAAGTATGTCACAAAAAGGGCTTGTTAGTTTGGCTTTAATAGCTATTGAAAATTATATATGTGCGAAATTAGACGTTAAGACCATTATTTCTGATTTGGTGAATATTAAATCAAAAACCATAAAATTTTAATCTAAAAAAGTTCAAGTATATTTATGTAATTTAATTTATTTTCTGTTATTCTGTAAAGATGTTATTTTTTGAATATTTATATTAAATATTAAAATTATTTTTGAATTCTTTTCTTATTTCCTCATCCATCTTGAGTTTCTTTTATTTTCCTAAAAGATAGTTCCACTTATAAAAATTATTAAAATTTTTTTACAAGTTACTAACATGTAAAATGAAAGAATTTTTTAAACTTTAGTTCAAATAAATTTTAATTTTAATTAAAATTCGTTTTAATTTTGCTAGCGATTCGGGTCGGTGAGAATTCTATAATACCTGTATCATTATATTCAATGATTAAAGTGAAGTGGTTTTGTCAAAATTTGCTTTAACTTTTAAGAATTTTTTGAATATTTGGGTTTTTAATGATTATCCTACCTAGTCAACACCCCCGGTTCGTTACATTTGACGAACCAACGTGTGGCTGTTCTGTCAAAATTTATTTAAGAAATTTCAAATAATTTAAATTTTTATTATCGTAAAAGAACCACACACGCCAGGATCGTTATGGGGCACTTAGATATAAATTGCATGCAAGAGCCAAAGACCCCTAGCACCGGTTCTGGTGTTAAGCATGGTATGACGTTGTGAGAGCTGCATTGCAGTTCAGGGTAGACATATTTTATACTGAAATATCTCTCCATATAGTTTTCTGTAAGAACTGTACATTAATTCCTTAACTACGTCCTTAGGAAATATATATCTTTAGCCACAAACATGCAATCCATCCTAGTCATTTACCACTCTCCTATCAAAAAAATAGTTAGCACATCCTTACTGACAATACTCTTATACAATTTCCAAGAGCGCCCTTCTTTTCTCTTCCTATTCGTCATATATTGAGAAAATTATTTCACGTCAATAGAATATCTTTACTAACTTATAAGTTTCTATCATATTTCCTTTTTTAATTCCTGTTAACCAAACTCTGTAAAACGCACACACACGCATGCACACACACACACACACACACACACACACACACACACACACACACACACACACACACACACACACACACACACACCTTCAATCCAACAGAACACCCATGTATGGGTGTTTTGTTGTAATTAAATAAAAACACATAATTTACAAATTATTATTATTATTATTATTATTATTATTATTATTACGACGTCTGCACGGTTAGCCCAGTGGCTGCGTGCTTTGCAATCATATGCCTAGGGAAGGAGTATCCTAGGTTTGATTCCTGTCGACGACGTGACAAGTTCAAGGATCCCACAAAGCAGGCAAACCAGCTTTGAGAACTCAACACTATGGACACAGGATACACCGGGGCATAGGGCTGACCACCTTATCCTGTGAACGGTTTGAGGTCCGACTGTCACACATACCGCTGCATCAACAAAAATAACTGTCAATGTCCCGAAATCAAACCTGTAACACATGCAAAAATACCTTGATCTATACTGATTGCCACATTAAATGGACAAAACATATAGAATACCAACATACCAAACTCTGGATCATCGCAGCAAAACTCTTCAGAGTAAAAGACATTATTCCATCCAACATAAAAAAAACTCCTATATCACGGTATCTGCGAATCCCTATTCAGTTCTATGCAAACACATCAAACAGCCACCTTACAAAATTAGAAACATTAAACAGGAAAATTGTGTCAACAGTGATTTGGACAAGTAAAAGACATTATTCCATCATCATCATCATCAAATTCCTGCCATGTACCCTCAAGAGGTGTACAGGATATGACAGTACTACATGAAAAATTTACATCATTACTAACTTCCTATCTACAATTTTCCTCCAAATCAGTCTGTTACTTGTCAAGACTCCAACATTATCAGATATTATATTTCTATCGTCTAAGGCACTTTGTACCGTATCAATCCACCTATATCTTGGTCTTCCTCTGGATCGTTTTGCTGCCAACCTGGCAGAGAACACTTGTTTTGCTAATCTTTCCTCGCCCATTCTGTTTAAGTGACCATACCACCTGAGATTAGCTCTGCTAACACATTCCTGGATGCTGACAATGTCAAGCTCTTTCCTAATATCCTCGTTTTTAATATGATATTGCCATTGATGCCATCTGTTAACGCCTATAATCTTTCTCAGGACTCTCATATCTGTGGCCTCTAGTCTTTGGTCAAGTGTTTTACTTCTGACCCAGCTCTCAGATCCATAAGTTAAACCTGGTTTGAACACTGTCTTGTATACAGCTAATTTAGAGTTCCGACTAATTTCTCTCTTATTCGAAATGAATTTATTCAATTGAATTCCCACCATACCAGCTTTGCTGATTCTGTTGTCTATTTCTATATTTAATTTACCATCGTCAGTAAAAATCGTGCCTAAGTAGCTGAAATGTTTCACTTGTTCCACAGGTTCGCCATTCACAACACAGTTGACATTTTCAATGATTCTACCTATTTTCATTGTCGTTGTCTTTTTATTGCTGACCTTCATACCATGTCTATTACAACAGCTATTCAATTTAGTCAGAGAATCTTGCAGACTTGTAGCAGATTTATTTAGAAGTATAACATCATCCACATAAAGCAAAGAGCTGACATTAACATCTCCAATTTTGATATCAGGTTTAATACCACTTTCCTTCATAATGTAATGAAGGAAAGTGGTATTAAACATTAAACCATCTTCCTGTACTTCCTTCAATTCTAACTGCTGACTTACAACTCAAATAAAGCCTAAGTATTGCTTGATATAATGCCCCATTGACACCATATAACTGCAGCATATTGAATAGCTTCTCTCTTGGCACCTTGTCATATGCCTTTACCAAATCGACAAAACTTAAATACAGATCTTTCTTATATTCCCATGCTTTCTCGACTATTTGTTGTAAAGTGAAGATCTGATCCTGACAGCCTCTATTTGGCCTGAATCCAGCTTGTTCTTCACCAAGCTTTTCTTCCACAATTCTTCTCAACCGTTTCTCAAGTATACTTGCATAGATCTTGCCAGGAACACTCAGTAGGGAAATACCTCTGTAATTCTCACATTCAGTTTTATTTCCCTTTTTATATATGGGTACTATGAGAGCTCTACTCCAATCATCGGGAATTCGTCTCTCTGTCCAGGCTTTCTGAACTATGCAGTGCAGCCACTGTTAGACTTTTATACCACCATACTTCAGCATTTCTGGTCGAATATCATCTACTCCTGCTGCCTTTCCACATTTCAAGCCTTTGATGGCTTTTTCTACTTTCAAGTATGGATATGTATTCCTGACTGCATGCCTGGTCAGTGTTTTTTATCACTGTGCTATCATCACTGCTTGTTTCATTTTGCAGTTTTTTTCAAAGTAATTACTCCATACTTCAAGGATATCTTTTTCTCCTGTTTTCATGTCACCTTTATCATCTCTAACTCCTTTTACAGCGCTCTTTCCTCCCTTCCTAAGCTTCTTCAACAACCTCCAGAATATTTTGTCACCCTCTTGATATTTATTTTCTATATTCTTGCCAAATTCCTCCCATGACTTTTGTTTAGCTATTTTTACACACTGTTTAGCTTTCTTACATTTGTCTCTGTATTCTGTAAGAGTAAAAGCTGACTTATTTGCCAGGAACTTTTGATATGCTTTCTTCCTTTCCTTCACTGCCTCTTTAACTTCCTGTGTCCACCAGGGAGTTCTGATTTTTTTATCCTTGCACACAACCTCACCATATGCCTCTCTGGCAGAATCAAGCAATGTTTTCTTCAGAGTTTGCCACTGAATCTCCAAGGTTTGATTCCTGTTCTCAAACTCTTTCATTTTCTTTTCAATAATCTTTCTGTATTTTAGTCTACAGTTCACATCTGAGAGCTGCTCAACTTTTATTCACTTTAAAACTTTCTTGCATGTTATTCTTTTCAATATGAAATTCAATTTTATTCTACTCAAGACTAAATAGTGATCACTTCCAATTTCAAATCCTCTGTACACTCTGGTGTCCTGCACCAGGGAGAAAACATCACCATCAACAATTACATAGTCAATGAGACTTTTCTTATTCCTAGCCGCTTCTCTCCATGTGAATTTGTGCACATTTTTATGTTGGAACATGGTGTTAGTAATAACCAGTCCGTGTCCTGAGCAGAAATCCAACAAATATTTGCCATTATTATTAGCTTTGCTCTTTTCTCCAAATTTTCCCAAAATATTTTTGTATGTCTCACAATCATTTCCTACTCTGCTATTTAGATCCCCAACAAGGACCAACTTTTCCTTTTTCATTGTGTCAGTTGCTTTTTTCTAAAGCATCAAAAAATTCCTCCACTTCTACCTTAGTAGAACCTTCTGTGGGACCATAGGCACAAATAAGTCTCATTGTCCAGTTCCCCATTCTCATATTTGCCCACATTATTCTACTTGAGACTGACTGCCATTCAAGAAGATTAGCCTCGTATTTTGTGTTGAATACTATGGCTACTCCTTCTTTTCCTTGATTGTTATTGCCTGAATATAACATTTTGTATTTATTGCTCAGAAAGATCTCACCAGTTTTGGTCTTTTTTGTTTCAGTCACCCCTATTATGTCGATCTGGTACTTATCTAATTCCTCAGCTAGCTCCATTTCTTTGCCATTCAGGCTTCTTATGTTGATAGTACCGATCTTTAACTCTGGTGATGTTGAGTTGGGGTTTGTTTTCAGATTTGTTCCAGTAGCTGACTTTTCGCTGTTCACCCTGGTTCCCTGGCGAAAACAACGGGGGCCTTGTTTAACTGGGCGACGCCCCAGCCGGCATGAAATTTTGTCATGTTGTACCATCATTTTTTATTTTGGTTTAACCAATAAGAATACAATTTGGTCGGCTAAATCCCAAATAGCCAGCCCATCCTCGTTCGTTCAGTATCAAAGTAGATACCCAATAGGGTGCACCACGAGAAGGTGAGGATTGGACATTAGGTCAGAAGCCCTGGTCGGTTCTACACATTCCTTTAATGGCTATGTGGAGGTCTCCTCTCAGTTATACAGCTTTGACCCTTAAGCACCCCACATTATTCCATCCAACATAAAAAAAACTCCTATATCATGGTATCTGCAAATCCCTACTCAGATATGGCATAACAGTCTATGCAAACACAACAAACAGCCACCTAACAAAATTAGAAACACTACACAGGAAAATTGTGTCAAGAGTGATTTGGACACCTGACACGCAACAACCAATATCCCACCAGCACATGGCGATACACAGAATCCTGAGCATTAAAAACCTGAAATGCATCATCATTATTAACAAGCAATTACTTGACATTAACAAGGAATTACTTCAACATCACTTATCGAAACAACAGAGACACATATCTGATGTATCTGATATGAGATTACATCAGATACCCACGCAACTCAACAGCCTATCAAGAAATTTAAAACACATAGATAACTACAGAACATTAAAACACGAACTCTGGAAAATATACCAACAAAGTTAATATACCATTAACACTAATATACACATCACAAATCACCAGCATACAATACCTACATCCCATGCATAACAGTAACAACAACATAAATAGTGAAGGCCAATACCACTCGCTTCATAAAAGCTAACCCAAGCTTCGAAGTAGGTGGGATTAACTCGCCTCACTCATATACATGTAATCCTTATAATCAAAGAATGCAGATTATTATTATTATTATTATTATTATTATTACCACCCGAAGACCTCATGGAGTCAAAGACTCATCTGGAAGGTCCTTTTACAACACACACAGCTCATCATACCATGTTTTAAACACATTCAAATTCTTTGCAGACACCACATTCTCAGGCAAGGCATTCCAATCATTCACAACTCTGCATGAAAAAAACCTGCCTCTCACTTCCATACTCACACCCTCTTTATATAGTTTCCAGGGATGACCTCTGGTTCTCCCCTGATCTCCCACTATTTCTGTAAAACTTCTCCAGCATTGATCCTATAACAACCCTTTACCAACTTGTAGGTCTCTATTATATTTCCCCTCTTCCTCTTGTCCACCAGACTCTGCAAATTACATCTTCTCAATCTTTCCTCATACTCGACATTCCAGAGGTCAGAAACTACCTTAGTCAGTCTCCTTTGGACCCTTTCCAACATCTCCTCATTCTTCTGAAAACCCGGTGACCAAATCTGGGAAGCATACTCCATGTGTGGCCTAATCAAAGCCTTATACAACGGAAGAATTTCCCTACTTCTACACGTCAGTGTCCTCCGCATCATTCCCAGAAGCCTTTGTGTTGTCTTCACAATTTTTTCGCTATGGGTCCCCTAAATTTTAGATCCTTATCCACTATCACCCCCAGATCTCTTATTTCCTCTACCTCCAACAATATATTCTCACCAAGCATAAATTCTGCATCCCTTCTTTGTTTTCCAAATTTTAAAACCTTACATTTTGCAACATTGAATTTACATCCCCATTTCCGTGCCCAATCACTCAATCCACAAGGCCACAACATCTTCGCTACACTTCATGGTTCGTCCCAACTTTGCATCTGCAAACAACTGAATATCTCCATCCAAACTCGCCAATATCATTATTATACAAGTTAAATAGTAATGGCCCTAAAACAGACCCCTGAGGCACTCCACTAGTGACTTTCCTTTTCCTGGATATCGCACCCCCATACACAACTTGTTGATACCTATCAGATAGCCAGTCTCCAATCCAATGCACTACTCTAATATTTAACCCCATCTGCTCTAGTTTGACTGTCAACTTATCATGAGGTACTCTATCAAAAGCTTTTGCGAAATCCAAGTATATCACTGTGTATCCTTCTCCTCTGTCCAAGGAAGCAGTCACTTTATTGTAATAAGTAAGTAGATTACTAAAACATGACCTCCCTTTTAGCAAATCCATGCTGTCCATCAAAGATTATACCATTGTTGTCAACCCAACTCTGGATCCTAGTTCACACAAGCTTCTCCAACAATTTAACCACAACACCTGACACAGAGATAGGCCTATAGTTTGATGCTTGAGTTCAATCACCTCCTTTATGAAGTTGCACAAACTTGCCCTCCTTCCACTCCTTAGGAATTTGACTGAGTGCAAGACTCATATTAAAAAATATGTTAAGGCCACCGTCAACTCCCTGGCACATTCCTTCAGAATACGTGGTGATATATTATCAAGTCCCACAGCCTTATTAACATTTAGTTTACTCAACTCCCCATACACCTCTTGCTCACCTACAGTCAGTCTCTCCTCCCCATCATCAACTGCTCTTAATCCCTCCATGAAGTCACATTCACAAGTTGAAAGTTCTTTATGAACTGCTCATTAAGTATCTCCACCACACGTTCTGCATCAGCTGTCTTTATACCATTTTCTCCAATCAATGCCATCCTTCCATAATTATTCTTCCTTTTGCTGGCTACATATCGAAAGATCTCCTTGGGATTCTTTTTGGCTTCATTAGCCAACTGCTGTTCATACCTCTCTTTAGCTACCCTCACCAACCAAGTCACCCTCCTTGTTTGGCCTTTGTAGACCTCATGGAATTGGTTACTTCCACTTCCATGTGCTGCCTCCACAATGCCCTTTTTCTCTGTATCGCATGATTAATCTCTTTATTTATCCATCTCACACTCACTTTATTTAACCTTCTCACCCTTGGAATACATTTTAGACATTGCATCTACTAAACAGTTTTTGAAAATCCCCCAAGCTGCATTGATCTCTTTTCCAGCTAACTCCTCATTCCTCATTCACGCTACACCTGCAAGCTGTCTCCTGAGCTCTTCATAATCACCCTCCTTGTAGTTCCACATATACCCTTTTCTCACAGAGGTCCTTGCACTGCTGGTAATCACCTCATGGTCACTCACCAACTGGTGGATGATTTGACACCTCATTTACAATTACATCCTCTGATGAGATGACCAAATCCAAGACCCTCAATCCTCGTGTGCCCTCTGTTACATACTGTCTGATGTAGTTATCCTTCAAAAACTCAAGAAACTCATTTTCTTTAATTCCAGTTGCTATCTCATAATTCCAGTCTATATTGCCATAATTAAAATCACCCATTTCTTATTTACTTGGGATTCTTTTGATTGTACATTTCATTATCACCACCATCCACATTACCTGGTCTATAACAACATCTCACCAAGTATTTGATTCCATTCACCTCTATCTCACACCATACTGCCTCAAAACCACTGGCACTATTTCCCTCTTGCATATTCACTTTATATGGATATAACTCTTTCTCTATCATCAACAGCACTCTCCCTCCGTTTTTACTCCCCTCTGTCCTCACGAAACACATCATACCTTCCATCTCTATTCCTGTCAGGATGTCATCCTCTTCCAACCATGTCTCACTTATTCCGACAATCTTTGGGTGATCAGACGCAATTAGTGCAACCATTTCATTTGCCTTGTTTCTTATACTTCTAGCATTTGTATACAAACACAACAGCTCATTTCTGGATCTACAGATTGTTCCCCTGATACCACCACTCACTCGATGTGCTCTCTCCATGCTCTACTGGGGCCATTTCCCTTTCTGCTTCTTCATTTTAAAACCCTTTTAAATTCCAACTGTTTCCAATTGATCCCTGGTCATCCCATTCCTTTCCTGCCTACACATGCTCACCTCCTCTTGGAGCATCCACCTTTCTCATGCTGTGTACCCCTGTCCACCCTGAGCCTCCCCGTTTCCCTGCTCCTCTTGCATACCCATTCTCTCATTTTCTATTCTCATACCACTCACTTCCCATTCATAATCACCTCTTCAATCTCTTCTGTCTTACTCTCCCGCTCTTCCACATCACTTCCCACTTGATCTGATTCATTCTCTCTATTCAATTCTCTACCTTCCAGCAGCAATCTCTCCAAGCGACTCACACCATAACCACTCAAATGCAGTTCATCGCTCCCATACAGCTCACTTCGTCCCTCAAACTCATTTCACAGATTAAGAAACTGTACTCCCGTCTCCTCACACGTTTCAGCCAGCATATCATTCATAATCCTTGCTCTCCACCTCATTTCACCACAGTCATACCTAGGCAACACGCTAACTACCCTTCCTGTCACACTATTCTCTTTTATCCTTCTAAGTAGCCTGCCTCCTGATATCCATTCTGACACACTTTTTGTCCTCTCTCAAATCATTCGTACCTATTAATTCTATTAACTCTTTTGCTCGCTCCTGCCTCATATCCAATGCCTCAATCACTCCACTCATTTTAGCGCCTGGAAAGCATACTTTCCTCCAGCACACCTTTAATAATGGAGTCGCCATACAATGCCACTCGCTCATCTTCCGTTAACTCTTTCATTCCATTATTATTTATTTTAAGTTTTATCCTGAATTTTCTTAATTTCATTCCGCATCCATTTCCTTTCTTGCCTCATCCAATCCAATTTAACTTCCGAATCTCGTGACACATTCTTTCTCTATCATTCAACCTTTCTAACTCTCAACCCCTTCTTCTCACTTTCACTCTCATTCATCCTTCTTTGTTTCCATACTTTCGGTCCAACATGCAGCCAACTTCGCTATCATTCTTCCCATTTTCACACTCATTCATCTTTCTTTGTTTCTGTTCTTTCAGTCCAACACACGTTGAACTTTTGCTATCATTCATTCTTTTTTCGCTATCATCCATTCTTTCGATTTTTTTTTACTTTCGATTTCTGCATCACGCCATTTCTAGTTTAGTTCGTTCTCTCAATTTCGTTTCCTTCCGCCACTCTCACCTCACTTTCGTCCCTTTTAACATCCGTTACGGTTTTCAAATCGTTCTGTTTCTTTTTTACTGATTTTTTAACATTTTTTCACCTCTCTTTCTCACCATCCTTCTCTTTGAAACGTGCACTCATTTTCCCCGCGACAATCTCGCTATTAACACTTTCTGTAATCAATTTCATATTTGCATTCATCAATTCCTCGTTCAGGTCACACTTCGCACACACACACCCTCCTTCCATCCTCACCAAATATCCACAGATCATTTATGTAATCGAAAGAATACATATAACAGACCTCACACTTAACGAAACGACTGAAATCTAAATTAAAGTCATGGAATGACAATGCCGCTGCCATTTTTTGCAGGATACTAAGTCTAATAATAACGATTTCGTAAAATAAATCCCCCACACTAATAAAACCGGTAGCGCACAACGTTTACAGCCTTTCTTACTCAAAATATTACGTGTATGTATTTAATTATTCCTAGAAAACTTATCCCAATCAGGAGCTCTTCTTATACATGTCACTGTGCTTAGGAGAGTACCACACTGAAGATACTGATTATTATGTGATAACATCATTAATATAATATTACTATGTAACATGAAAAAATAATGTAATAAATTATTCTTCTTATTAAAAAATTATGAAAATAATGAGTTTACATTGTAGGTTTGTGAGAATTAGGAAATATAATATTTTAATTGCATAGGTGTAAATACTGTTGTATAATCATACTTTCTCAAACTTTGAAAAAGAAATAGTAAACTACAACATGTAATATTATATAACTTGTGTAACTCTGAACTATGTATTTGTAAATTATTACTGTGATTGTTATTTTAAAAAATAGCAAAAAAAAACTATGTAATCATCATTATTATTGAAATTTCATCCCATGTAGCACTTAGTGCTGAATCTTGTAAAATAATATACTGAATGTTACTCAAGACAATCATTGTATATAAGTAAATATTTGAGAGATCAATAAAAATTTAAAAAAATAAAAAAATTATTATTATTATTATTATAATACAGGCAGTCCGTGCGGTTAGCCTAGTGGCTTTGCGCTTCGCAACCATATGCCTGTGGAACGAGTATCCCAGGTTCGATTCCCGTCGAAGACGTGAGGAACTTGAGGTTTTTCCTGAGGCATAGCAAAGTTAGCCGGTCTTGGGCGCGGGCAGTAGGGTTTTTTTCCGCCAGTTTATCTGGCGTTTTTCATCTCACAAACAAGCAAACTGGCCCCATGAACATACGCCTCTACAGTCAAGAATATATCCTCCCAGCTGCAGACTAGGCGACAGGTCGGGTGGGAGTGGTACTAACATGTAGTCGCATCTAAGTAACATGCGGACCCTGCATAGGAAGCGGGAACAATGTGTAGTGAAAGAAATTATTATTATACAGGCACTTCCATGAAGTCCAAAAACTTATCACAGACACATCCACACACTCTATCATACCTCTCCATGAAACCATTAACAGACAAAACACTCCTACCTGACTCTGGAAACCAATTCCACTCATTCACAACTCTCCAAACAAAAAATCTAGTCCTCACACCCCTACTAACCACAGCTTTATTCAACTTTCAGGGATGACTAGTGGGTTCACCAAGACGTAGTTGACAGAAGAGGATATAATAACAGGAATAGAAGTTGCTGGGTACAGCATTTTTCGGCAGGATAGGAAGGGAAAGAAGGTGATGGAGTACTGCTTATGATAAGTGACGACCTATGTCCTCTAAGAGTGGAGGCCTTGGAAGATGGTGACACTAATAATTCTGAAAGCATATGGTGTGAGGTGGAGGTGGGAAAGACAAGATATTTAGTGGGGTGTTGCTACAGACCAAGGAACACAGAGGGTGGGGACCAGGAGATATTGAGACAGTTGAGCGTGGCAAGTGCAAGAAGAATGATTGTTATGGGAGATTTTAACTACAGCAGTATACACTGGGGAGAGGAAGATGCATGTAGCAATAAGGGAATGGAATTTCTAGAATTCTTAAGGAACAAATGTCTTAGGTAACATGTAACAGAGTGAGCAAGAGGTTCAAGAGTTTTGGATTTGGTTATAGCATCAGAAGAGTTGATAATAACTAAGATGACATCTTAGTTATCTCTCCCACCAGTTGGAGAGAGTGACCATGTGGTTTGGACTTGGAAGATGAATAGACATGCAGGAGCATCAAAGAGACAGGAACATATGTGGAATTATAAAGCAGGTGATTATCAACAGTCTTAGACGTCAACTTGGAGAAGTTTCGTGAAGGCAGGAATTGGAAGGTCGGGACATCATTAGTGCTTGGGAAATTGTGAAGGAATATTTGTTAGCAGCAATGGTAAGCTGTATTCCACGAGTGAAGAAAAGGAAAAAATTTGAAGTAAAGTGGATGACAAACAATATTAAACAGGAACTGCATGCGAAAAAGATGCTATGGAAGAGATATAAGGAGACAGGTGAAGAGAAGATGAATGAAGAATATAAGACACAGGCAGGGAGAGTGACTAGTATGGTAAGGAAGGTGAAACTGGAATATGAGAAAAGATTGGCCCTTAGATCCAAGGAAAATCCTAGGGAATTTTTTTAGCTATGTGGCCATTAGGCAGAGAAATGACTATGGAAGAATGACATTATGCGATAAAAATGGGAATAGAGTGACTGATGCAGAGGACATAGTGGAATTGTTCAATGAACACTTTATTGGAGTATTTCATCCT